>NC_051154.1:259099792-259342679 GCF_013339745.2 Dermacentor silvarum
CGGCCATCAACATGACGAAATGACCAGGTCATTGCCGAAGTGAATGCTGTGGTGATGCGGGACCGTCGTGTGACTATCCGAGAAATTGCGGAAGAGGTGGGCATCAGCACTTTTTTTGCACATTCCATTAGGACTGAAGATTTGGCCATGAAGAGAGTTGCGGCGTAATTCGTGCCGAAGCTGCTCACGGTGGAATGAAAGCAACTTTATGCTGAAGTCTCACAGGACATGCTGGATTCCACAAACAGTTACCCCGACTTCATGAACACCATAATCACTGGTGACGAGTCTTGGGTGTACGGGTACGACCCGGAAACCAAATCCCAGTGGTCACAGTGGAAGCATTCCACGTCACCAAGACCACAGAAGGCCCGCCAAGTGCGCAGCAACGTTAAAGTGATGCTGACTGGTTTCTTTGACTCCTGTGGTGTGATACCCCACGAGTACGCACCACAGGGTCAAACAATCACCAAAGAGTACTACAGCGATGTCCTCCGTCACCTACGTGATGTTGTGCGGTGCAAGAGACCGGAGTTGTGGTCAACAGGAAATTGCCACATCCATCAAGACTGCTCCTGCACATACCTCGCACTTGAGGCACACTTTTTTGGCGAAAAACCGGACTCCTGTAGCTCAACCGGCTCCTTACTCTCGTGATATAGCCCCCTGCGACTTCTGACTGTTTCCCAAAATCAAGAAGTCATTGAAAGGAGCACGATTTCAGACAAGAGTGGACATTATGGCTGCAACGACAGCGAAGCCAAACTCCATTCCGAAAGAGGCCTTCTCGGAATGCTTCCAACAATGACAGCAACGCTGGGAGAAGTGTGTGGAGTCCCAAAGAGACTACTTTGAGGGTGATTAGGTTTCCAACACTCCAGTTATGCCAGTTTTTTTTTGTTCGGCCAAAGGTCGGATACTTTTCTAACAGACCTCGTATTAGCACCGGTATAATGCAATGTTTGTACACTTTTCTTTCCAGCGACAGTGGTAAGTTCCCACTCAGGATTTGTCAATGCCTGCCGTATGCACTCCAACCCAATTTTAGCCTTCTGTAAATTTCCTTCTCATGATCAGGGTCTCCTGTGAGTAACTGACGTAGATAAACGTACTCCTTTAGAGACTCTAGAGGCTGACTGGCGATGCTGAATTCTTGTTCCCTCGCCAGGCTATTGAGCATTATCTTTGTCTTCTGCATATCAATCTTAAACCCGCTCTTACACTTTCTCGGTTAAGATCCTCAGTCATTTGTTGTAATTTGTCCTCATTGTTGCTGAATAGGACAATGTCACCTGCAAACCTGTAGGCCGACCGCCACGAACAGCGGTAAAACAAATTGAAAAGCGCAGCGTGGGCCATCTGGGCAGTGGGCTTTCGTCTCGACGTGCACATTGCGCACCGACGCCACTTGAGTAATGGGAGTCGAAGGCTGACACAGAGCGTTATCTTGCGGGCAAGTGGAAGAAACACGCATGTTTGACTCCCAACTACCGCAGAACTCGGGGAGCAGAGAAGACCACCGGCGCCACATTAGCGGTCGCGCTTGACAGCGACGAGGGGCCTCGAACCCCCTTTTTGCAGTGCGCTTTCTCGGAACCGCCGCAGGCGTGCTCTTCGCGCGCGGTAAACGCGTGGGTGTGAACAGATTCACAACTTGAGGTTGCACCGATTAGTTAAACAGGCGGCCTCCCCTAAAGGGCGACAAACAACCCCGTCTCGTGTCCGACTTCCCCACCGGTGTTCTGGCGCCGTAACCTTGGAATAGGGGCGGTTCGGGTCTCGACACGGACAGTTTGAATCGCGCGACGCCGACCGGATGCGCGGCCACCATTACTTTTTATGGGCGCGCTACCGCGCGCACCGGCGTGTGGTTTCTGAGCCGCATGAGAGCCTATCGGTTTTGTCTCGGACCGTAGGCGCCGAGAAGATGTTTACTTCGTCTTGAGGTCGAGACACGGGGTCGGCGTTTGGCTGGAAAACAGTTATCCCGCACGACTCACTGGTAACTTTACTCGAAAACAAGTAGTTGTTTATGACGCCACATGGCCCTTGACTCCTGGGAATCTAGTCGCTTCGCGCACGTGTTCGAGGACTGGCGCCATGATTCCTGTGCTTCCTCGCGTCCAGGTTTTGTACATGTGTTTTGCTTGTTGTTACTTAGTTGCACCAGCTGCACTGGCATGCAGTTTCTTGGAACTTTAGACAAATGTGGGCAGCGTGACCCTCTCCCTTTTGTTGCTGTATATTGTATACTTTGGGTGAGGATTCTACACTGTGAACTGTGCTAAAAAGTGTTCTAAAATGGTTGGTTGACGGACCGGCCAATCACGCATGGAAATTCTAACAAACGCAAGGATTGGTGAACTGACAGCGACACAACACACCAACACACACGTCCAGTCACACAACACACCAACAGCGATTTGTCAACAAACATTTTGGGGCGGAGCGTTGGGCCTAGAAAATGAGGCTGCAGTGCTCCGATCAAGCAGAGTGGTTGTGGACCTGATTTCGGGTGCTAAGCACCATCGGCTCGGCCGAGATAGGGTTGCCCTATGTAGTCCAAACCTGTATAACTCTCTGTAGCCAATGTATCATTGCAAACAAGCTTTGTAGAATCGTTATAAATACAAGTTTTCGTTGTTGATACATCAGCGTCTGCGTCCTTCGAGCCGATCTCACCCATTGAGCCACCTGTGCAGACCGTCTCTGACGGTGCGTCCCGGACGCCGAGGTGGGGGTGAGAACCACGTATCATCGTAGGAAGAGGAGAGACCCTCTTTTACTGGCGCAGTCGACAGGATGGCTTCGTTGGACTGAGCGAGATGAGCTGGATGTATCAAAGAGGGCTCCGCCTCAAGTGAAGACTGCAGTTGAAGATCGGTAGCGTCTCCGGTGATCAACAACGGTCAAGGTGTTGAGAAGGAACCCGAGCGGAAGGGCGACGAGAACCTTCGATCGTGGAGCCAGACTGCAAGCAGTGACTCGGCAACGGTACCAGGCAAATGAAGCTAGAGTCTACAGAGGGGTGAGTTGACCTTGTCTCATTTTCTCTCGCTCCTGTTTTCGTATTCGAGCCAAAAGAAATGTCTTTAGGCAGGGCAGGGAAGTTTCACAGTTACGTGTGGCCAGAATGGATGAGGTACAGCGGTGTGGGGACACGCGAACTTTCACAGCGAGAAATGGAGTACAATCTGAAGATGGCTCAGGACTACCGCCAGCAGCTGGAACTTAAGCTGGAGAATCTGAAATTAAAGCGAGCGAGGGTGTGGCAGGAGGGCCAATTGATTGAGGAAGAACGCGCGGCGTCGGTCGGCGCGTACGAGACAGAGCCTGAGGGCGCAGTTGTGGTGGAGTCAGAGGTTGAGGCACTAGGTTCGCTCAGCTCAGCGCAACCAGTTGAAGGATTTGTGGAGTCGGAATCTGGGTTTTGGCTTGATGAAAGCTCTCAGAGTGAGAGTGCTTCTGGTAAAGATGTGCAGGATGCACAAGGCCAGCAAATAGTTCCAAGCGCGGATCCGGTCCGTGATGGTTGTCGAGGCGCTGAGCTGATGACAACCATATCAACAACAGGATCACCGGTCATCATCGTGACCGACCTTGAACATAAGTCGCGCGACCAGCATAACGAAGTCAGTTTCCCACCTGGGGCTGGTGGTGTAGCGCTGTCTTTCCAACCTGCCGCCCGGGATCACGCAATGCAGTGGGAGGGGGCAGACGAAGGTCACTTTTTGTGTTCAGCCGGGGAATGGCAGTACGATGAGGGGATGCACGTGATCATTCAGCAGAGTGAGAGTGTGGCGATCGCGACAAATGCTGACGCGTGTAGCGCCGTCATCAGGTCATGTTCGAGCCCGTCGGCACGCCGTGGTAAAGAAGGCACCACCAGCACCAGCCGTGCGTTTCAGTGGCATGGGCCACAACCGCGATCTCATGGCGGAATGCTTTCAAAAGTTGGTGGAGGGTCTTTTCCCCGGGTTGCTACGGCAACACTGGCGTTCAGGGAGAGTTGTAGATCACAATCCTATTTTGGCGGTCTAAGTATCTACTGTGCGCTTATAGCTAGGTTGAGCACTGCAATGCATTGCGCACCGGGAGCTCGTCCGCAGAGGGGAATAAGTGTGCTACTGTGTGTGGCTAGCGGCCCCACATCATTTGCTTGGTCCTTGCATGCATTTGACCCCGGGGGCAATTAACTGGTGCAGAGCTGGCTGCGTCCCGCAATATTGTAAGCAAGCCAGCAAAGGGACTGCATTGAGTCTCGCCAGATTTCACCAAGTCAATTTGATTATATTCTAGCCAGAACTAGAGTGCCAGCTTGGGCATGTTACGGCTCGACCGCGATCAGGGGCGAGTGGTGAGGCTGGGACAACTTCATTGTGTGGAAAGTGCAGAACAATGAACACGGGAACATTAATTGTATTTACAGTGCGCGGTCTCATTTTTTTTCTTGTTGTGTATGGCTTTAGCGTTGTTCACTTCCCTGTGTATTCATGTGGTGCATGATATGATGTGCGCATTAAGAATTAGTTCATTGGCATCTGGAATGTTTGCCGCGGTTCTGTGCTTTGTTGTGGTAGCACAAGCCCTTACTATGGTTCATTTGCAATGTGTTTTGAATAACACGACATTATTTTGTTTCCCATGAGTGTCACGGAGGTCTTGTTGCATTGAAGTTCGTGATGCGTGGTCTAATGCTTCGATCGGCAGTCGTTTGTGCGTGTGCATGCGGTGTCTTAGGGTGTAGAGGTGCGACACAGAGAAGGGATAGCACACGCTAACACCAGATGCACTTTCGTGCCTCACGGGCCATGGCTGGGGGGAGAATGCAGAAGACAGGGTACTCGCAGTGACGGACAGTGGAGGCGAGGGAACGAATGCAGTGGCATGAGATATGACAGGAATCACCACCCGTGAAGTGGCTATTGTGTGAATTTGATCGAACTGACAAGACTAAAGGCGAAATAACTTTCCGTGTCTACGTGACTGTAGGGCAGAGTCTCGGATTATTCTGCTTGTTATTTCGGTTCTATGTGTACCATGCGCTATGTGTACTTTTGTTTGGATGCGCGCTTATTAAGTGTGGCATAACCTGTCTCGCGAAGTTATTGTTGATATTCTTTAGGGTAGGACTGCCGATGTGTCAATGTTCGTTTGCTTGTGTGTGTGTGTGTGTCGACAACACTGTGAACAAGTGGTTGTCTCATCTTGGGTGGGGGGTGTAGGCCGACCGCCACGAACAGCGGTAAAACAAATTGAAAAGCGCAGCGTGGGCCATCTGGGCAGTGGGCTTTCGTCTCGACGTGCACATTGCGCACCGACGCCACTTGAGTAATGGGAGTCGAAGGCTGACACAGAGCGTTATCTTGCGGGCAAGTGGAAGAAACACGCATGTTTGACTCCCAACTACCGCAGAACTCGGGGAGCAGAGAAGACCACCGGCGCCACATTAGCGGTCGCGCTTGACAGCGACGAGGGGCCTCGAACCCCCTTTTTGCAGTGCGCTTTCTCGGAACCGCCGCAGGCGTGCTCTTCGCGCGCGGTAAACGCGTGGGTGTGAACAGATTCACAACTTGAGGTTGCACCGATTAGTTAAACAGGCGGCCTCCCCTAAAGGGCGACAAACAACCCCGTCTCGTGTCCGACTTCCCCACCGGTGTTCTGGCGCCGTAACCTTGGAATAGGGGCGGTTCGGGTCTCGACACGGACAGTTTGAATCGCGCGACGCCGACCGGATGCGCGGCCACCATTACTTTTTATGGGCGCGCTACCGCGCGCACCGGCGTGTGGTTTCTGAGCCGCATGAGAGCCTATCGGTTTTGTCTCGGACCGTAGGCGCCGAGAAGATGTTTACTTCGTCTTGAGGTCGAGACACGGGGTCGGCGTTTGGCTGGAAAACAGTTATCCCGCACGACTCACTGGTAACTTTACTCGAAAACAAGTAGTTGTTTATGACGCCACATGGCCCTTGACTCCTGGGAATCTAGTCGCTTCGCGCACGTGTTCGAGGACTGGCGCCATGATTCCTGTGCTTCCTCGCGTCCAGGTTTTGTACATGTGTTTTGCTTGTTGTTACTTAGTTGCACCAGCTGCACTGGCATGCAGTTTCTTGGAACTTTAGACAAATGTGGGCAGCGTGACCCTCTCCCTTTTGTTGCTGTATATTGTATACTTTGGGTGAGGATTCTACACTGTGAACTGTGCTAAAAAAGTGTTCTAAAATGGTTGGTTGACGGACCGGCCAATCACGCATGGAAATTCTAATAAACGCAAGGATTGGTGAACTGATTGTCCAGTCACACAACACACCAACAGCGATTTGTCAACAAACATTTTGGGGCGGAGCGTTGGGCCTAGAAAATGAGGCTGCAGTGCTCCGATCAAGCAGCGTGGTTGTGGACCTGATTTCGGGTGCTAAGCACCATCGGCTCGGCCGAGATAGGGTTGCCCTATGTAGTCCAAACCTGTATAACTCTCTGTAGCCAATGTATCATTGCAAACAAGCTTTGTAGAATCGTTATAAATACAAGTTTTCGTTGTTGATACATCAGCGTCTGCGTCCTTCGAGCCGATCTCACCCATTGAGCCACCTGTGCAGACCGTCTCTGACGGTGCGTCCCGGACGCCGAGGTGGGGGTGAGAACCACGTATCATCGTAGGAAGAGGAGAGACCCTCTTTTACTAAACCGAAGGTTGCTGAAATATTCGCCGTTGATACCGACTCTTAAACCTTCCCAATCTAAGAGACTGAATACTTCTTCTAAGCATGCAGTGAATAGCATTGGAGAGATTGTGTCTCCTTGCCTGACCCCTTTCTTGATAGGTAACCTTCTACTGTTCTTGTGGAGAACCAAGGTAGCTGTGAAATCTTTGAAGATATTTGCCAAGATATTCACGTATGCCTCCTGTACTCCTTGATGACTGCTGGTATCTCTACTGAATCAAATGTCTTTTCATAATCTATTAAAGCCATATAGATAGGTTGATTGTACTCCGCAGATTTCTCGGTTACCTGATTGATGACATTGATACGATCTATCGTAGAATATCCATTCCTGAAACCAGCCTGTTCTCTTGGTTGACTGAAGTTAAGTGTTGCCCTGATTTTATTGGAAATTATCTTGGTGAATACTTTATACAATACTGAAAGCAAGCTAATGAGTCTATAATTCTTCAATTTTTTAACGTCTTCCTTCATATGGATGAGTATAATGTTGGCGTTCTTCCAGCTCTCTGGTACACTTGAAGTCGTGAGGCATTAAGTATAAAGGGCCTCAAATTTTTCAAGCATGACATCTCCTCCATCTTTGAATCAATCGACTGTTATTCCATCTTCTCCAGCAGCTTTTTGCCTTGTCATGTCTTGCAAGGCCCTTCTAACTTCATCGCTAGTTATACAAGGAGCCTCTGTATCCTGTTCATCACTACTTCGAATGAAAGTAAACATAAATATACGTTATAGTAACTCACAGTAATACGAACCCGCGGCGCCAGTTCAATAGCTAAATGGCGTTGCACTGCTAAGCACGATGTCGCAAGTTTGATCCCGGCCGCAGCGGATGCTTTATAATAGGGGCGGAATGCAAAAAAAAAATCCCCGGGGATTACGATACTCGATAATGCAAAATTTGAGCGCAGCTCTATACGTGTTTTAATTTCACGACACATATTGGCGCATGTGTCGCGCGGCACGTTCCAAACGGAGCGAAGTGTGGAGCGACCACCTCGCTAATCGGGAGGTCGCGAGAGGCAGCGCGTGGCTGACGCATGGACGCGTTTCACAGCAGCCGCCGCAGACCGACCTCCGCTCATGCAGCCTTTAGGTGCACAGACGACGTGTAGGGTGCCTCGATGCGCGCGCTCCCACGAACGCAGCGGAGGCGAGCGAGGGCATCGAGGTACCCTAACGACGCACGCAACTCTGGCGCCATCTCGTAATCATCGTCGCCGTACTCCGTCTTGCGCGGCACTACGCTTTTCTGCTCACGCTTTCGCCGTACCCTCCTCCACTCTCCTCCTCGCGCTATCTTCGCTCTCGCCGTCTTTCATCGCGACGCTGCGCTCCACGTTCGCTCTCATCTTTCGCTGTGCTCTAAAACGCTCATTTACCGTGCCTTGGGCACATTCAAGAATTGCAGGTGGTCAAAATAAATCTGGAGATCTCTACTATGACGCTCATAAGCAACAGTGCAGTTTCAGGACGCTAAACCCTGCAATTTCAATAGTTACATGCAATAAAGGTCGAATTCATAAAGCCATTCGCAATCTAGAAACCTTTGTGCAATCGGTCGCAGCGTCAGCTATTGTGTAATCGGCTTTCCATACCTGTCTATTGCGAACAAGGAACAGTTCATATGTGCGAACGACAGTACAACCCTTCTACTGCTGCCGGATTAACGAAGGTTCTTGCTCGAAAGAAACATTAGTGATGGGGCGGCACCTTGAATATTACGTAGATGGCTATCAATATTGGCCGATATCCGTTCCTACAACCCGTTCTTAGGTCAACCCAGTCCTTGATGATTAGCTTTTGGTAGCAAAGCAAAAGTTTCGCTCATTTAAAGTCAAATTTACCCTGATACATTAAAGCAAGATAGTACACCGCAACGACCGCAACGAAAAAGACGGGACAAGTGTGTTCCTGTCTTCTTCATTAACGGTAGAGCGAAGCTGGCGCGGGTGTGTAACATTTTTGGCTCGTGAGTGGTGCTTTGGCATTGAGCGCAACCATGGTTTCATTCTTCATGCCAACTATCCTGGCGCCCTTTGGTATGAGGCTCTCCTATAACACAGTTGCATATAAAATATCAAGTGAATGTTTGCCAGAAGCGTGACATGTACTGGAAGCGTGAGATGCGGAGTGCAGCGGCATCACTCGCCATCTGCAGCATGGGTAATGCAACCGCTGCGTCACTACGTGCACTTGTGTCCACATTCGCGATGAATCACAGTCGGTTTTGTCACTTTCGGTGCGTATTCATAGGCTAACTACCGTATTCTGAAATGCACCTCAATTGAAGCCCATGCTTGGCTTGATCTAAATGACATCTGTCGTGAACGCGCCGAAGGCGACGCAATGAGTGTCCTCGGCCCGTTCACGTCAGGCGTCATTGAAATCAAATGAAGCATGGGATTCAAGACAAGATGCATTTCTGAATAGGGGGGTAAGCCATCGAAAGGATGCCAGTCACTTCAGTGAAGCATCGGGCTGGGCAATTAGTCCCGCATAAGCTAAAGCATCTGCGAATGATCGACCGATAATACGCGCAATCAGTACGCGCACAGCCACAGGCGCCCGCAATTAACGTTGCCGGTAGCGGTAGTGGTCGTTCATATGTTTCATTGGGTATTCAGATTAAAACCAAATTATGGGGTTTTGCGTACCAAAACCACGATCTTATTATGAGGCACTCCGTAGTGGGGCACTCCGGAAACTTGTACCACCTGGGGTTCTTTAACGTGCGTCTAAATCTAATTACTCGGGTGTTTTCGCATTTCGCCCCCATCGAAATGCGGCCGCCGTGGCCGGGATTCGATCCCGCGACAGATATTCCGATTCATCGTATACATATTCTGCTTTGTGAATCCTGGGCCGCGATATTGCAGTAGTGCCTTCCACTCGATTCTATGACACTCTTATCGTCCACCCTTCACGACCTGCTGACATCATTGATGACATGGGTGGAACGTCGCTCTGATCACTGACAATCGAAGCCCAAAAGCGCTAAAAGGAGTAGAATCGGAAGAGGCATCGCTACAAAATCGCGGCCTGTGCAAGCAAGTTTGTATGTGTTAGGTTAAGTGTTAGGTTTGCCGCATGCAGACTCACGTCGCAGCGCCCACGGTTCCAGATTGCGGACTCCTCGCATCATCTTGAGAAGACCTAGGCTGCATTCAGTCGACACGTCCGCTTGCAGGAGCTTGCGCATGAGCGTAGGCGGCACCCGGTCCATGGCGTTGCCGATCCACTCCTTTAGCATCTGCACGTAGCTCGCCTCGGACCGCCCCGTCTCCGGGGAACTCGCATTGGCTTCGTCGCCTCCGAGGCAAGGCGTCGTCGCACATGCGCACAGAAATACCGCCACTACAAAGAGCGATGTGGCTGGTGACGAATGCACACTCGTCAGCGAAACCATCACAGTGGCTTCTCTACAAGCCGACGACAGGAATCTCCGAAAAAGTCGATATTAACGAAGAACCAAAGCCAGTGTATTTTGACATGGGCCACGTGGTGGCGTCGTTACGTACTTCCAGTGTCCTACTATGTTTTGCTGTAAATTCTGTTCCAGATTGGCTGCTGACTTCGTGACAGGCCTAAGGGAACAAAGAGTCCCGTAGCATCTCCGGCGAACGGTGGCAGCGGTTGCGCGGGCTCACGCACGCGGAGTCCGTGAATCTGTCATCCGCGCACTTATGAATCCGGTCATTGTGACGTCCGCGTGCGCTAAGCCGTCGCGTGGAACGATGCCTCCTCCCCCTGCGCTCCGCCGGGAACATGGGAGCATGCGCAGGCGGGCTGATTGCGTTCTCACTCACTACAATTCCTGGTGTACATTCTGACGAGACGCGTGGCTGCTGACGCGCGCCTGGCTGCTTGCGCACGCCTGGCTTTCTAGCTTTTCCGTCGCTTCCTGATGCAACCTGTTCGCTCTACGCTGCATTCTTCTTTACTACCTTCCTGATGACCACCCCTGTCTGCCTCTTTTTTTTTTTTTTTACCTCTCTCTTTCGTGTAGGTGGGATACCCCAAGATTATACTATACGCCGCTTCTAAGTATAGGCTCACATAAACGAGCACGCACAGGTTTCAGAGCGACAACTCGAAGTATACGAGAAGAAAGTCGAGGCTCACCGTTGCTATACTATATTACCCTCTCTCGCCAGGATATTCGTGCTTTTAGTGAGGCCGGTTATGGAAATTCTCCGAGGGAAGTTTACTCCGTGGTGCAATAGCTAAGTCGAACGAGTCCACAGGATCGGCGTGGTCATAGAACGTGTCACTTTAACGCGGGCTATTAAAAGAAGCTGTAACAAATCCGAACAACGTCTTTCTCTATGTTAATCGCCGGTGCGCATACGAAAATTTGTGGCGAAATCCTCCTTTGAGAAGAGCAGCTCTGAAGTCGACAGACCCAACCTGCGACTAATTTATGATGGCAAGCACGATTATCAGCACGAGTGCTGATAATCGTAATAGGTGAAACTTATGCAAGGGTTATTTCTCTCTTCGCTTATTTCTCTCTTCGACATTTTGTTGAAACCACTGAACAACGAGTTTCAATCTCTGTCGATAAGCGCTAAAGCGAATTATTTCTCTTCTACGATTTTTTTTCTCCTCTGTCTTTCTCGTATTTAAAATAATTTTCTTATTTCGTCTATACTAGTAAACATTAAGTAACCCTATTGGCATAATGATGTTGCAGCATTCTTCGTACTTACCTTATACAGACCAAAACACTCCTGCGTTTTTCATGGAATCATCGTCAATTAGCTAATTTTATAGATATAGATTTTGTCACCCTGTCCTTGTGATAAAATTGGTGCATTGTCTTTGAGAACACCGAACTAAATTGCCTACACCACTCTCCGTTGCTTTATATTTCGAACGTTGAGTAGAAAGCAAGTGAAATGGAACATTCCCCCTCCAGCTGCCGACTCGGGCGCCTCGTAACCAGATTGACGTAAAGAAAAAACTGATGCTTCCAGATTACAATATGCCTTATTTATTTATTTTTTCGCTTCGGTCAGTGCTGATGAACGCATAAGTCGCAATGGGAGTAAATTAAGAGTTTTCAATATAGGGGTCGGTCCACAATTTCAAAATAATGCAAGAATTTACAGAAAGACATCAGCAGAGTTTTGGATGGTGGGTTATCCGATTGGTACGCTAACTCTAAAGCTCCCTGGGTGCCCTGCTGAGCGGCGAGCAAGTAGCTCTTCATAAGTGTCATTTAGGAGCATCAATGACTTGGAAAAGGCAAATTGTCTGCTTATTTAACAGATGCGATGAATTGAAACTGGCGGTGACCACTGCAGCGCCATATATGTTATTCTATCTCACATCGTCTCCTTCCCCTTACATTAACCACAAATGTCCCCACGTCGCGCAATGCTTAACTAAGTATAACATACAGCCGAACTATATGTATACGCTAAATAAAGTGGGTTATTCGGCTTCTGGAACACGGCCCGGAAATAAAGAGGCTGATCGGCTGGCTTCAACTCGTGCTTGCCCTGAAATTTTGTGCAAGCTTGATGACGCACGTCTGCTGATTCGTCGCCACCTACTCAAGCAGCATCCAGACCAGCGCGTCGCAAATGAAACATTCCCGCAGTCCATCGCGGTCGAGGCTTACCTCGTCGCGCTAGAGCGCAACTCCTGAAGCTAAGGGTTGGCTGTGTTAATGTGCACGAACGTTTACACAGACAAGTGGCCAGTCCATCGTGTACGTCTTGCGGTTGCTGCGAATCACTTCAGCACCTGATAATGGAGTGTCCCGCTTTCAGTGCGCAGCGCATGTCACTAGTGAGGGACTATCATCTCCTTGGCCTGCGGTGTACCACATTAGATGAATTTTTGTACCCCAGTAGTTGTGCGTCTCGACGCGATCACGATAATCGCGCTCTGCTTACTTTTATAGAAGCAACGAACGTAGGGGCACACTTGTAACCCAGAAACAATTTCTTCTATTTTACATTCTTTAGTAGTGTGGCCTGCAGTGACGGGCCCTACGGTGTGTTCTGCTTTGTTCTTTGAGATTTGTCATCTCGCTCTTTCTTTCCTCCCCTCCTTCCTATCTTCCGTTTCTATGTTTCTGTCTACTTCTTCCAGAAGAGTATGCAGGCGTTGTGCCCCTTCCGGTGGCAGTTGCCAGCATTGCTTCTCGCTTTCCCTTTCCTGTGTAAATGTTTTCAAATCAAATAATAATAATAATAATAATAATAATAATAATAATAATAATAATAATAATAATAATAATACAGCCAGTAAAATGCTACATGTCACATTTTATATTTCTGGTGCAGGAATTTTTCTGAGGCCCTGCATGTATATCGCTCATTTTCCATCTACAGTGAAAAAAACTAATGTTTTTCTGACGCTGGAAGGCTATAGGACAAAGTAATCTGTTCCTTTTAAAATATTTGTGTTTTCTCTCTTTAGTAATTACCCACTTGCTATTCTTGCCAATTACCACATAAATGCGCTGATTCAATTGTTAAATAGCGAATTTATCTGTTGCTGCAACAATTAGAAGGCATCTAAATTTAATTTCTTGAAGTTCGGCCCTCATCACGATCTAGTCCTGAGAAGATCCATGCCCTAATCTGCGTTCACGGGACTTTTCAATGCGTTTGTATCGAGACTGCATATGCTGGGGACCACTGACATTCCTGCGAGTCCAACTTAAAACAATGACTCTCTCGGAGGCCGGTCTCTGAAATGGAAGGACGATCCCAGGGTACATCAGACATGGAAATCTGAGTATACCGTAATTTGCAAATGGAAGTGCGATGATATAAATCAGGTGAGAAATACCTCACGTCGCCTTACCAGTGCAATACGTTTGTTCTACCTTCTTGGAAGTCGCCGCTGTGCAAGCGTGCCTAGGAAACCGAAAACTCAGTGTGGTGTCGGTGTATATAAGTCCACACAGGAAGGTCTCCATGCAGGCGTTTATAAAGGACCTTTGCATTCGTTGCCCCTCTCCTAGCATAATCTGTGGCGATTTTAACGCACATCATTCGCTTTGGGGAGATAAGATTGTAGATTTCCGAGGCAAGGAACTTGTCCCAGCCGCAGATGCTGCTGACTTCTGAATCGCGAACGATGGCAAACCGACTTTTTTCACACCACCAGATTCATGGTGCCATAGACCTCGTGTTCTATTCTACAGACCTTTTCGTATCGTCGACAACAGCCCCAGACAGGATGGGCAGCGACCATTTTCCGATCTTCACCAACATCACCGGATTTCACACTACTGGTTGACAATTCTGTGCTGTGACAAGCTGGGACACATACAGAGAAGCGCTGGATGAATCCCCTGGTGAGCTGTTCGCAGATATGCTGTGGAGCAAGACAGTGGCTACCTCAATGTTGAAACTGCCAGATCATTTCCCTACTCCTGATTTGAAACTAAAGAACCTCTGCGCAGCGCCTAGGAGAGCAGAGCGGAAACTAATGAGAAAAACGGGAAATCCCTCTGCGAAAAGTGAATACAACAGGATTAAGGCTGTCATCCGTCATCACACAAAAAGCTTAAAACGAGTTCAGTGGGCTGCTTTCTGTTAGAGCTTATCGGCGTTTACTCCCATGACAAGGTTATGGGGAGCAATGAATAGCCTATCCGGAAAGATTCGCCCTCACAGGCCATTCGAAGCACTTGCATTAAATCAAGGAAAAGATTTATAAACCCTTGCAGAAGATTTTGCAGATGTATACACATCTGGCAGATCAGCAGGAGTGGCTAACCCACTGTTGTCTCAAGCATTCCATACCATGAATACGCCATTCACCTTTCGTGAGTTGGATTTGGCGCTTAGCAAATTAAGATGACGCTGTGCTGTGGGTCCCGATTCGATCAGCAATCAGATGGTGACGAATCTGCAATACGAACGAATACGAGCCCTTCTGGGCATATTTAATCACGTCTGGAGCACAGGAGAGATCCCAGAAGCGTGGAAGACAGCATGGGTGGTGCCAGTGCTCAAGTCCGGAAAAGATCCTGCGAACCTCGCCTCATATTGGCCCGTATCGCTAACATCATGCGTATCAAAGTTGATGGAAATACTAATATGTACGAGGTTAACGTGGTATCTTGAGCAAGGAAATAGACTACCATCGTGTATGACCGGATTTCGTTCAAGGTTGAGTGCCCGGGAGAGTATTTTGGATTTACTAAGTCACATCGAGTACCATCGCGTGGACGGCCTTTTCACACTCACCATCTTTATGGACATTGCCAAGGCATACGACTGTGTGCATCATACACGCATCATTGGACTCCGAGCCATGGGCTTCTCGGGAAATGCTCTTCGATTCGTCCATGAACTTCTCAGAGATCGATGTGTCCAGGTTAAGCTCGGAAGTATCAAGAGCGAAAAACGGCGCATTTCCTTCGGCGTCCCACAAGGAAGTGTGCTATCTCCCTCGCTTTTTAACGTTGCCATGGCCAGCCTTCCAGATGCACTGAAAGTAGGCAGGACGGCAGTTAAAATGTCCATCTACGCAGATGACATCTGCATTCGGATCTCGGGGTACCAAAACAAACGTTTGGCCCGGATAGCCCAGGGCGCAATCTCCATGATCGAACGCCACTCATCGACGCTTGGTCTATCTTTATGAGCGGAAAAATCTGCCTTCATGGTTTTCCCGGGAGTGAGACGCAAGACAATACGCCTGACGCTGAATATCAGAGGGCATCCAATTCTTCATGCAGCTAATGTTCGATTCCTGGGCGTCACCATCGACAGCAAGCTACTATGGCGACGCACGGTCGAAAGTGTTGTGGCTGTATCAGTGCAAAGAGTCAACGCACTTCGTCGCTTCGCAGGTGTACGTTGGGGAAACAATCCTACGTCCATGCTTAAACTGAACGCTGCACTGACAACAAGCCGTATTCTCTGTCAGCTCCCACTGATATCACCATCATCGAGTCAATTCGAGCGCTTGGAGGCAATGGGAGTTCCACAGGTGGCTTCAAACAAGAAAGTCACTAATGAAGCAGAGTCTCTCCCACTTCGCCTCTTGGCATCTCAGGCCTTGCTGACGCAGCTATTAAGGCTGGGCGAGTCCCGCGCAGGCACGGCGCTTCTCCGGCGGCTAAGAGCAAGAACTCGCTCACATTTCCATAAGGCGCTGAACACCTTCCGATTGGAAGGTGTTCAGCGCCGAAACGGAGTCGCCTTGACCCACCATGGTCTTTTTTGGACATTACCTGCAGCCTCGGTGTACCCTACCTACCGGCGAAACGCGCCATTTCAACTGCCGAAGTAAAGTTTCTTGTGCTGGACCACTTGAGCACAGCATTTCAAAGCCACCTACAAGTGTACACGGACGGTTCGGTGTGCGTACAAACAAACAGCTGTGCAGTGGCATTCTGTATACCCTCCCTTGATGTGTCATGGTCCGGCCGCCTGGATCGCGTAGTTTCCTCAACAACAGTAGAAAGCGCCGCAATCACTTTGGCTTTGTGGAAACTACGGTCATTTTGTGCACGAGATGTCGTGGTGCTGACGGGCTCCAAGTCAGTGTTACGAGATTACATCGTGGCCTACCTCTACAGAAATTTACAAGGCAATCTCTGGCAATGATTAACGACCTAACGAGCAAAGGATTTACCTTAAGCTTTCAGTGGATACCATCATACGTAGGAATTGATGGAAACAAGAAAGCGGACGCCCTTGCACCCCTATAGCGTTGACATGTGTCCCAAAAGTGAAAGCTCCAAAAACTTTTCAGAACCCTAAGGATGCAATCCGCTTTTTCTTTAGGGCGATCCACAAGAATCCACACGCAGCCTGTGTGACTCATGGATTTATTCGCGAAGAAGCGACGCTGTTGTACCGCATCAGGACCGACTCCGCGTATACCGCAGCTTGGTTATTCAAGACTGGGCTTTGCGCTTCCCCACTCTGTGCCTTCTGTGGTGACATTGGCGACATCGAACATTTCATTTGGCTATACCCGCAGTTTGACACAGAAAGAAAAGCGATGGTCGACAACCTGCAAAAAATGGTCTTACGCACAGGACCTTTGAAGACGTCGTTTTCCCCGGAGGGCCCAAGGCAATCAGGAAGAGAGCGCAATGACTGCTGATAGCCTTCCTGCGAGACACGGGGTTTATCGACACCTGGTGACGCACCCCTGATCTCAACTTAAAGGAGGATCTGGCGGAACAATTGCTGGCTGTGAATGCCAGGCTGACCCCGCCTGCTTCAATATCATCCCCACCACCTAGAGGAAGGTCGACGGTTCTGCAGATGATCATCCTGCAGAAAACGATAACCACAAGCCTTCAGTATAGTATATCAAGAAATTTTGTAGTTTTGTAGTCAATAAAAAGTCTAGTTTAGCAAGAAATGGTATATGCATTCCTGCGTGACATCATGACAAATCTTTTCTTTGTCTACAGAAACTGATTAGCCCAGTCCTTCATGCTCTCTATGTAATAAATACGTCATATTTGGGGACAAAACTGTAATGTCACATTGAATTACATGACGCGTACCTATATTCTTCCTTCACATGCAGTACATTGTTTTTTAGTTGTGCATGCGACCAGTGAGAAAAAACTCTCTATAGCCTTCCTATAGCCTCCCTATAGCCTTTATATAGAGGCTCTCAATAAGCTCTAGCCTCCATAGTGTTGCCTTTTCTGTACTAAACAGAGTATATACCGGGGGGTTCACGTAACTTGAACCAAAGAATAAAAAAAGAGAAATAAAAGTAGTAAAGCGCATTTGGGTGAAACCAAAGACATTTTGTTCGCCGCGATATGACGCTTCTCAAAGTGTTGTTTTTATATTTTACGTAAATAAGCAATTAACTAAGATGAATTAGACAAAAAATCTATATTTACTTTAGGGCCCACTGCGTTTCATTACGTTGTAGAGGGAGTCCAATTGTAGACCGATCCAGGTTGTGAGTGGCAATGTACCTGCTGCTTGGCGCTTTTTTCCGGCCATTAAAGAAAGCCCGTGAAAAAAACAACAACAAAGAAATAAAAATTACAGCAGAACTCATCTCACGATGACGGACGGTGGTTATGCGATGAAATTATTTCTGAAGTCACGTTTATTTGAAATCTGTAGTGGTCAGTCTGAGGCTTATGTTGCTTAGGCTCTATGCGACATACTTCGGCATCGTCCCACTTTGCTATGGCACTTGCTTGCCAGGGTCGTCCTTGAGCATGGCGGCATGACGACGACTGCATGACGCCGACGCAGTGACGACGCAACGACGAAGGAATGGTATCGATGGAACGACGAAGGCGGTATGACGACCACGGCCTCACGACACTGAGATGATTCTTACATGATGACAATGGTATAACGACGCCAGCGTGACGACCGCGGCGGCATCACGCCGACGGTATGACAACGAATACATGACTACGATTGTTTGACGACAATGGCGTTACGACGACGGCGTGAAGAGAGTCCGACGGCGAAGCTGTAGTGACAACGAAAGTTTGACAACTGTATGACGACAATGGCGCCCATGAACCCATACCTTGTGGCCTAAGTTAGTAGACAACTTGGGTCACTGGGTTGGCGTAAGAGGCTGATAGATAGATAGATAGATAGATAGATAGATAGGCTGGAAATGCCTGAAGTAGGCAAATGTAGCGAATCACATGAAAAAAAAATGTCACAGTTTCGCCCTAAGGGCGAAGCAATGAATCCGATAGCAACACAGCAATGTCATACGAAGTAAGGTGAGCGGCTTTGGTAGCAATATGAATTGTAGTAAACATGAGCTGATTAAGTAAGCAGGTGTGCTGCGGCGTAAGTAGACCGACATGAAGAGAGACTCGATGACCACGAGAAGGCGCGTGTGAAATGGTGGTGTTGATGAGAAGCGCTTCCCGTGGGCAGCGCGCGTGCGAAGGGACACACCTGTAGCGCTGCACTGCCGATCCGGGCAGCATTACATGTGTAGCGTGCGTTGGAAAATGTGGCCCGACTATCACTAACTGAATGAACAAGCGTGGTGTTAGCGCGCACAAACAAACATGAACAGATCACACTGAATGACTGCAGACAACGACTGTCAAAACGCTGGCAGCAAGCCCATACGCTGCAGCGGGCGAAGGTACGTGCGGTCTATCGCTTCAACAGAAACTGAGCGGCGAATGCACAGTGCATAAAGGTCAGAGCCGTGTGGAGATAAGAGACGGTGCGGCGAGCGACGAGCGTGGTTGTTGGCAGAGTAGAAATGCGCCCCCCCCCCCCGCTCCCTACGGCGCTGGCGTCCCGCTTCCTTGCTTGCGCGTGGGCGAGATAAGAGACGGTGCGGTCGAGCGACGAGCGCGATTGTTGGCAGAGTAGAAATGCGCCCCCCCCCACTCCCTCCGGCGCTGGCTTCCCGCTTCGTTGCTTGCGCGTGGGAGATTGAGTGCGTTCGCTCTCCGTGATAGCGCGCGTCCCCGCACGCTTCCGCTCGGGCATACGACGCGCGGCGAAGATTTTATCTATAGGGAACCTCACGGCGACGGCGACGACGACGGTGACGGCGACGGCGATGCCGACGGCAGAAATCCGGTTGAAGTGTCCATATAATTGCTATCGTAATAAGAAAAATTGTGCAGATCCCACGGACTGTGGGAATCGACTTTATGCGAAGCATTTTGCAGGCAGCTGACTATGCGGCATTGTTTGGGGTTCCGCAAAGCGTTGCCTGGTTGACCAACGGGTTTGCGTAAATCCAGTATTTGTCAAGACATATTTTTGGGCTAATTGGTTCATATGCGTAGTAAAACAGCACCAGAGAACGCAAGGGACCAGACGGACAAGAACGACATGTACACAGGTCACACGAACAACTGAAGGTTTAGTCACCGGATGCGCAGAAGTACTGGCTGAACATGAATAAACAGACGATAGGAGAATATAAGAGACATGAACGAGCATCACATGGTCAAACCTACTACGCGTGAAAAACGGTTCCTGTAAGGAATGTGACGTCTTTCTTATAGAGCATGACGGACGGCACGCTGACACAAGATTCACCCAGCTTTTTTATCTCTTGGGTTTCGACAATCACTCTTGTTAGGCTATCTGTTGAAAACTCCAGTTGTTAGTGCACCCTGTGCACGTGTCGTTCTTCGTTTCGTCCCTTGTGTTCTCTGGCGCTGTTTTATTACCAGTAATTGTGTGTGTGACGCGAGTACAGTGAACTAGAATTACGGGAGCGCTTTTGCGTGATGACGACGACGGCAACGACGATTGCCTGATTTCAACAAACGATCGAATGGATGTAAACTAATGGTATGGAGGTGCGAGATGGGAAAGGATCGCAGAAACTAAATGCTCACTGACGGCTGCGCAAGGTATCATTTACAGGACACAAACGAATGACCCCCCCCCCCCCCACTCGTCATTTGGACGAATGAGGTGGTGCAGCTGCTCGCCTTGGCCGAGCCGTTATGACGCTGCCATGGTGGAGTTCGATGCAGTTGTAGTACTCGGACACTAGCTCTCTGCACCAGGAAAGAGCAGGTCTGGATGTTTGATTCAGCGGCATGGTAACGACCAGAAGGGCCGTGAAAGTCCGATACGAGCTTTGGGAGGAAAGAGGGGGCGGCTCGCTGCTGTCCAGTGCTCGGAAATCAACGCTCGTGGGAAACTTGCTTTTCAATCACTGTTCGAACGGGTGCAACCACCAACCGGTATTCTGTTGCCGAGATAGCGAGATATTATACCGAGATAGATGCTGAGATATTACACGTGCCACCTGGCTCGAGCGCAGATGGCACGCGAGAATAAGCGGTGAGAGTCGGATTACGAAGCTGGAATGACAATGAAACGATCTTCATGGCATCACGAACACGAGCATATAGTCATCGGCCCAAGTTAGTAGACAACTTGGTCCCCTAGGTTGGCATAAGTAGTTATCATGGTAATGTGATGCCGTGCATACATTCATTCATGTCATGAATTTATCATGCATGTCATGCATGTCATGACATTGATGGGAATCATGTCATGGCTTGACATAGAGACCATGGCATTAAGGCCAAACATTTTATGACAAACATGGCATGGCCAATCATTAATGTCACACAGGCATTTCATGACACGCATATCCACAATATATCCATTTAAACAAATGCATGCAATGCATTTCAATCCATCATGGTCATCTCATTTAAGACATTAATGTCATAACATGATTGTCATTCATGCCAGTTTCATTTTCTAACAAGTTATATATCAGGATACCCATGACATGAAGGAAATGACATGAAATGCATGTCATGATGTGATTGTCATCGATGCCCTAAATAACTTGACGAGATGGCGTCGTGGTCATTTCTTAAAGTTGGTATGTATCAGGATATGTGTGGCGCGACATGCTTGCATGACATGACAAAAATGACATGCATTTCTTGTCATTTATGTCATGACACTCATGTCATTCATGTAATGAGATTTATTATATGTCATTTATGTCAGGTCATGCATTTATTATTATTATTATTATTATTATTATTATTATTATTATTATTATTATTATTATTATTTGAAAACAGATATACACTTGGCTGTGAAGGCTCAGGAGTGAGGATCAATGGTGAATATCTCAGCAATAATCGGTTTGCAGATGACATTGTCCTATTCAGCATCAATGGGGACAAATTACAACAAATGATCGAGGACCTTAACCGAGAAAGTGTAACAGTGCGGTTGAAGATTAATATGCAGAAGACATCACATGACATGACATGACAACAACTTTATTTGAGTCCTGAGGAACTGAGATCTAGGCGAGCCGAAGGCTCCCCCAGATTAAGTCGTTGGCTCCGCCCACAATGGGACCGGGAGATCAAGTCCCGTCGCGATGTCGTGGGCCCTCTGGACAGCCTGGAGTTGAATTTGAAGATTGCTGCTCTTGAGGGATTCCTCCCATTGCTCTTTCGTGATGGGTGGAGAGGCGTTAAGGGCTGGGCACAACCAGAGCATGTGATCAAAAGAGCATGAGCCATGACCACATTTGGAGCACGACTGTGAGTGGTCAAGGTCTATCCTGTTAAGGGACCGCAGAGTGGGATACGAACGGGTTTGCAGAAGTCTGAGTGTGCTAGCCTGAGGTTTGTTCAATTTGGGGTGGGGGGGGGGGTGGAAATGTCCTCCTGCCGAGACGATAATGGAAAACAATTTCGTCGAAAGTACATAAGGGATCTTTGTGGATGTTGACCTCGTTCCGAGCCTGGCTACCCCCGACAGCACGCTGCGTGAAATTGCGCGCTATCCGGTGGGCCTGCTCGCTAGGATTACATCCGAGCGGGTTAACTGAGGCATCTATATGGGCTGGGAACCATGAGATGTGGTATCCTCCTGCGCTGCTCTCCCGAGTTCTCTGAAGTGCTTTGTTCACAATATTGTTCGCCTGAAGACAAAGATAATTTTTAATAAAGATAATTTTTTCACTAGCGACGTGCGCTGCACAGTGAAAGCGGGACATTCTAATATCAGGTGCTGAAGTGCGTAGCAGCAACCGCAACACGTACATGATTGACTGTCCACACATCTTTGTCGGTATAAATTTTCGTACAGGTTCACATAGCCAACCCTAAGCTTGAGTAGTTGTACTCTAGCACGATGAGGCAATCAACCGCGAACACGGGGTGGAAACTATCCATTTGCGACGTGCTGGTCTGGCTGCTGCTTGAGTAGGTGGCGACGAATCAGCAGACGAGCGTCATCAAGCTTGCACATAATTTCAGAGCAGACACAGCCGTCATGAGCGCAAGTTGAAGCCAGCCGATCATTCTCTTCATTTCCGGTGATCCCTATGTGATACCCGATGCGATGCAATTTCGTTGGCAGATGTAGCAATGAGCTGCATTGCACCACTCGCCTTTCAACAGGCAAGAAGACTGGGAGGAAGCCGTCAAGAGTGACGACCTTTAAGTCCAGCTTCGGGCTGTCCAAAGGGCCTGCGACAGGGTTGAAGATCACGGTCTTCCGCCCCCGGATGTGCGGACCACGACTACGACAAAGTAGTCCCAAATAAAGTTTCTTGCAAGTAAGTAAGTTTCAGTAAGTATCTTGTAAGAGTAAGTAATGCTGCGGCCAACTGGACAACCAATCTGACTCTGTTGTAATCTGCTAAGGGTAGAGCGGGAGTCCGTAAGGATGGCCATTTTCGATGCGGTTAACTCCACTTGCATGTATTTTAGTACAGCATTAATCGCTGCTAGCTCCCCAGTTGTTGACGAGGAGTTGTGTACAGATGCATCTGTGAATACTTGAAGATAATCTGGAAATCTTACGAACATGTGCGACTGAGCCAGTTGGAATACAGTCAAACCCGGCTTTATCGAACCCACTTATAACGAATTATTGTGTATATCGACCAGCTGTAAAATCCCCTTGAACATCCCATGCAAATGTATAGGGCTGGTGCACGCGTATATAGAACTCCTGTTCACCAGCACATTCGATATATCGAACGCGGCGCTAGGACGAAGACCTCAAAGAGCACTTCTTTGTGCACTTTCATGTCTTCTGGCACCTGGAGGTCGAGAAGAGAATGTGCAGTCAGAGGAGCCGTGTGGGTCGTCTGTGCAGTCAGTTGAGCCCAGTAGAGTTGTTCGGCTAGCCCGCGTGCTACCTCGAACGTCAACCAACTAGCCCAACTTGGTGCACTACTGCACCAGAATCTAATATGAATACAGGACAAGAGAACAGCAGGCAGCGTGTCTCAACCAGAACAGCTCAGACAATCTCGAGCTCGCGCCTCCCGGACGACTGGCGATGTGGCTGCAGCGCTGGATATTCCTCTTCACTATAGTATCTTAACCTTATGGGGATGATCAATTCGGTTCTTCTTCTTCTTTCTGGTGTTTTACGTACCAAAACCAGTTCTGATTATGAGGCACGCCGTAGTGGAGGACTCCGGATTAATTTTGACCACCTGGGGTTCTTTAACGTGCACTACAACGCAAGCACACGGGCGTTTTTGCATTTCGCCTCCATCGAAATGCGGCCGCCGCGGCCGGGATTCGATCCCGCAACCTCGTGCTCAGCAGCGCAACGCCTTAGCTGACTGAGCTACCGCGGCGGGTGATCAATTCGGTGTGAGCGAACACTCGCGTATGCGCGTATGCGCCGCGTCCCTGCACTGGAGAGACAGAAGCTGGTTCCACGCATCGAGTGTTACTGTGGACACTCACAAAGCCTGGCACTTCGATATTCGTCTTTCCTTAATGTAGAGAGAGAGACAGAGACGTTTTAATGGCAGAAAGGTGGAGAGGTCGGCCTGAGTGAAGTGCCTCTAGCCTGCTACTCCACGCTGGGGAAGGGGGTTGGGGGAATAACAGAGATAGGATGTGAAGAGGAAGAATGATGCTGGTATGGTGAACACGATGATGAGTTCCCATCGTGGTGAACACGATGACTTCCCAGAACAGCACAGTCACCTTCGCGGGCAGAGGTAGATGCTACTACAGTGTAGCCAGAAGACTGTCTATAGCTTGCATAATTTTGGCAGCTGTTAGCGCCACTGGCGTATTTAAACCAGTCAGTAGCAGCTGCAGGGCGTCGATTATTTGTCGCAGCATCGCTTTGATGACAGAGTCCAACGGTGATTTTTCAGTGCATTGTCCTTGCTCGCGCTGACAGTCTAAGGCCCGTCTACGCTGCGGCAAGCATGGCCATATATTCGAATCTGGGCTTGTGAGGCTCGCTTGAAGCAATGGCTCGGAGAGATCGATCGAGGCCGATTGAACTACCTTCTGCTGGACCTGTGGAATTGGAGCCAAGGAGCTCTCGTTTGCACCTACAGCTTGCCCACGTCGACGACGTGATCGTCTCCTCCGGCTTTTCACTAACGCTGCTGCGTCTTTGTGGGACATACTTGTCTTGCTCATTTGATTCAGTATTTTTATCTCCTTTTTCTGTTTAGGGCAATCCTTGGAATTGGCCTCGTGGGGTCCACCACAATTCAAGCACTTCATTTCTTTTACTGTGCATGAAGATATGTCATGACTGCCGCCACAGCGGAGGCATGCCATCTGGCCTGTGCAGACAGCGCTGACATGGCCTAGCTTCAGGCACTTGTGACACTGCATTGGTCGAGGCACATAAGGACGCACCGGGTGCCTCATATAGTCCACCTTGACATGATCAGGTAGCGTGTGTCCCTCGAAAAGAAGCTTGACGCTCGTCGAGCGACCGAAGCGATGAAAGTCGAGGACCTTCACTGTTGAAGACAGAAGCCTTTGGAACTCTTCGTCGCTGATGTCAATCACGACATCAGAAATAACGCCTGCCCTAGTGTGACCACTGTGCACAATGAACGACCGGACTTCTATGTGTCCTAGTATGCGCACGGTTTTCAATTTTTCTAGGGCGGCTTGCGTCGCTACTTCCACTGTGACTACGTTTTTCTGGTGTTGAAGCGCACTTCGTTAATTCCTTTCGGAGCCACATTACCAAGGTAGGTGTTGACTACCTGTCTGTGCACAGAATTTAAATTCTCAGACACGTCGAGAGGTACAAAAGCAATCCTGTAAGTCGGTGTAGGCGGCACATTGGGGCGCTGCTCACTCACATCTTTGGTTGTCCTGCGGTATTTCCTCTTCAGTCGCTTGCCCTCCACGACGGTGTAGTCATTGTCGGAGTCCATAGGGTCACGGTTGGAGAAACAGGAACCGGTCATCTCCATGTCGACGTGGCGAGCCTTACACTATATCACTGGGGGATAGAGTGCGAAGAGGCATGCTCGACGCAAGCGATGACGTGCCGGCTGTCATCGCTTCAGATGTCTTCTCGTCCAAGAAGCACAATGAAGCCTGCACTATGACAAAACTATCGCAGCAAGGCAAGAAGCTACGCTTGCTCAGTTCACTTCATCTTCCTCCCTCCAACCTTCCTTAATGTAGTTTCCTGAAGCGCTATAACATCTGGTGGAATCTTCATAGCAATGAGTCGGAGAACTAGATCAGCCTGCCGCGCTCGCAGCGACTTGACATCCCATTGCAACACTAAGTGGCAAGGCTCCTGACAACTGCTAAGATTATTTCCGGTAAAAGGTCAAGTAAAGGCTTTTGAGGACTCGAACGAGGGCCTCCAAAAGTTGCCCTGCTGCTGTCGCTACTGGTGCCTGACGACCGCCGATGAGAGATCTGATGATGCTCACAAGCATCTTCAGAAGATTGACAAGTTGCACATCATCGCTGGCTGAGACTAGTTCAGGTACTGTGTTAGGAATGTTCTGCACTGTAGTCGCAGTCTATGTAGATACTGGTTCTGATGATTTTGTTGGCAGCGCTGGCCACGATGACTCTGAGAGGTAGAAGGTCCGCCCCCCTCCTTTTCGATGCGTTCGGTCTTTGTCATTCTTTGAAGGCTATATTTTTTGCTTAGTGGAGACATTCCTGTAGCTGGACCAGCACTACGGTGACTCGAGCTTTCATCTCCTGCCGCCTTGTTTTCAGCTTTGTCTTTTAAGGCCTTTAGTTCATCCTTCAATAAGGGAGATCCTTTATCCTTGCCAAATGTTCGTCATTACAGTTAGGGCACCCATATATCTGACTTTCACAGGAATCTACATAGGGATTCCCTACCACATTTGGCACAGACCAGATCTCTGGCGTGAAAGCCCTGAACAGGGCCAATCTTAAGGCATTTATCACATTGTAAGGGCCTTGGTATGAAAGGCCGAACGGGATAGCGCACATGTCCAGCCTTTATATGACTAGGCAGCTTTCTACAGGCAAACAGTATCTTCATACGCTTTGATGAGCCCAGCCTTCGAATGCTAATTATTTTGCATGGTGGCGTGCAAATGATCATGCTCTCAAAAACGGCGTCTTTAAGTTCCATGTCGACGTCACATACGAGACCAAATGGCCGCGTGTGGACACCACAGGTTTCAGACAAACCAAGCAGAGTTTGCACCACACTTCTGTTTTGTAAATGGAAATGACATATTTCCCAGGGTTCACGCGAACCACTTGCATTAGTTCAGTGGAAAGTTTGAAGAACAAATTATTTAGTTTCCGTCGGGAGATAGCATTAAGGCTTACTATCGCGTCGATGGGCATGAAAGCTACTGTCGTAGTCACGATGCAGCTGTATATGATAGTCGCTTCGCTTGAGCACGATGCCGGAGACGTCCGCCTTGAACGGCGGTGCTTGGTAGGTATGAAGGCATCCGAATCTTCCGATATTGACTCACAAAGCTCAGAATCAGCAGCGTCTAATTCTATTGAAGAACTGAGACGCTTCCGAGCCGCGGCATGTCTGGCCGCCAAACGAGTCCAAGACCGAGATATCTCTTCCATGGAAACATCTGCGAGGAGGATCTCCCAGCAAAGTTGGAGTCTTCAGGATTCCGCACAAACTTCGTTGCATGTTACGGATGCAGGAAAAGCACATGAATAGAGAAACACTTGAGCGCCAGAAGAAACCACCAACCGAGCACCAAAAGCATGCATGTCATGTCATTCAAATTCAGATATATATCGAGTTAAAGAAACAACCATGATAGCATCATGTAATTTCTACTATTAATGTCATGGCATAAATGCCATGACAAACATGTGATGTCATTGATGTCGTGACATGACATGCGCTTCTATGTTTTGCAATCATGTCATGATGCGCATGACATTTATGTCTTGTCATCCATGTCAGGTCATACATGCATTTCATTCATATCCTATTTGAGTTTAAGAAACAACCACAATGGCATCATACAATTCATACCATTTGTCATGACGTAAGTGCCATGACAAATGTCATGCCATTGATCTCATGACATGCCATTCATCTTATGTATGCATACATGTATTTCATGCCGAACCATGCCTATTCTGATATATATCCCGTTCAAGAAACGACTACGACGGCATGACGACGTCGGATACTACATAGATAGATAGATAGATAGATAGATAGATAGATAGATAGATAGATAGATAGATAGATAGATAGATAGATAGACATTCTTTCTATAGATAGATTGAAAACGCATGAAATTCGCAAAGTTCGCATTAGAACGCTACGTACGCTACCTATCGCCATACGCTATCCTACTGCAGCGCACTCAGCAGCGTCTGAAACGCGCGTAGCGACACCTAGTGTCCCAAGTTGGCCGTAAACGGCCAGAAACTGACAAATTTCAAGTGGGATGAAGAGCCAAAGAAGGCTATCGCTTTAAAATATACCGCGCTACCAATTAACCCATTGAGCATGTGGGTTTCCGCATAAAAATGACTCCGTATGATCAGATAAATCATATTGGATTAATGAATAAGTTTTAAACGGCATATGCGTTTCTTTTGCTAGGAATGGAGGAACATGAAACAAATATAGACCCGCATTTATATACTACGTGTGGCATGTTTGAGTATTTTACATTGAACCCGCCGTGGTTGCTCAGTGGCTATGGTGTTGGGCTGCTGAGCACGAGGTCGCGGGATCGAATCCCGGCCACGGCGGCCGCATTTCGATGGGGGCGAAATGCGAAAACACCCGTGTACTAAGATTTAGGTGCACGTTAAAGAACCCCAGGTGGTCCAAATTTCCGGAGTCCCCCACTACGGCGTGCCTCATAATCAGAACTGGTTTTGGCACGTAAAACCCCATAATTTAATTTTTAAAAAAGTATTTTACATTGAAGCTGATGCATGCCACAAAGCGCAACGATTATGCAAACCGGGAAACAAGGAGACAGCACCCGATTCACAACATATGCATTTTTCTTTTGCGAATGAGTACCTATACTTAGGTACTTATTTCTTAGGAAGCCATTAACACTGAGCTTGCGTTATACTATGGCTGCTCAGTGGCGCAATTATGCCGTTCAGTTAAGGGCCTGCGTGATGACACGTGAGTTCAGTGCAAAATCATCGTAAGCTCTGTCTTGAACAAGTACGTTATCGGGTGATAGAAACCTACACATAACTTCTGTGACGACTTCGAAGATGATTGACTGAAGGACAATAGCAATAGCACTAAACGAACAAAAAAAGGAATGAAAAGAGGAGTTAGGTAAAAACAGCGTGTTATCAGTACGGTAAATATTTTGTCCGAAACACCGTAGTGTTAACAAAGTCTTTTGCACGTGCATGAAAACAATTTTCTTTCTCATTTACGCCAAATACACGAAAGCTACTATTCTTGGCTTACTTGTCAAAAACATTCAATGACCATGAATGTCAGGAAACAAGCGAGAACGACCGCGCACTGATGCCAGGCGCTCGTGGATAACTTTGTGCCAGCTGACAAAATTGACACATGTGGCCTTCGGTGCTGTTAGTGATGCGCTTATTTTTTCTGAGGCAAGACTGCTTCCACAGAAGCCAAAGTAATCCCATCCCCAAGGTTTTATAACTTGCCATGTAAGACCCTTAATGGAAGACTCAACTACGAGGTGAATGCCGTGATTTTGACTTAAGCCTCTGTTTTGTTCTCTGACACAGGTACTCATGCACGCACGCGCACACGCACGGAAAGCACCGCACATCACCATAGATGCAGCATGCACGCGGCAGATTGCACCGCGGAGTTGGCTCTTGACAGCTTGCAGGATGCGGCCACGCCAGATGTACCAAGGTGCGTACCTAGCAGCGAAGCTTCCATAGAAGCCCATACGTTCAAAACATGGCGGTTCATCGGCGGTTCGTGGGGCTTAGCGCCATCTGTGTGAGGAGGGAACACTTCCGGCGGTAGAAAAAATAATGTGACGTCATATCCGTTGAAAACAGAAGTGACGTCTTTTTGTTCTCAAAGGCACGAAATTTGTTTTCGGAGGCCTGCTATCACAGCTGTATACTCAAATGACCCGCCGTACGACTTGTTGGGCGTTCCGAGCTTTCAGCGCGGAAAGCGATGCAGGAAAAGGTCAGCCGTACGGGCGTCGAAATCGCATCCCTGCACAGAACATACTTTCTTTGGAAGCCGACGAACGCTTTGGGCGTAGAGTTCTCGTCCTTTCGTCGGACGCCAAGCCCGTCGGCCAGCGCTGTCGCACGGAAACAACTAAATTAAACAACTATCTGGCGGTCACAACTTACTGCTTTTGACTAAATAGGTTAAGAAACAATGAAACTACCCGCGTCACCAAATTTAGGCAAACGTCGGCAAGCAAAAGAACACAACATGTGAGGGAGGCGTATAGTAACAGGTGAACTTTACGAGCGCGCCTTTCTGCACACAAGAGCTGCATTGCATTGCAAGTGATAGCGCCCGCCGCTATCGTTGGGCGCTCTTACGGTGGGCGCTGAAAAAAGGTATCTATTGATAATGATCATGTAAAACAGAATTGTCTCTTCTCGCCATGTGTATATAAAAGTGATCAGGAACCTTATTTTCGTTGAATGAATCTAACTGTGTCTCTCTTTATTTATAAAACGCTTTTTTTTCTTTCCCAACGTTTGTTCGCTCCAAACATAGTCGCGCTTCAATCGCTGCTCCCATAACCACCCTTGCTGATGTCGGTGACAATTCGTTCTGAACCGCTTTTCGCCCGAAGCTTCGCGACCTATGTGAATCGACCTTGGATGCACTGCGAAAACGGAAGGCCCTATGCGCTGGTATATGAGCAAGAAAAGTCGTGATATTCACTACCACTTTCGTGCATAGCCTTCACATATACATGATGGCACAAGCACGATAGCTCAATTGATGGCTTCATGGCCACATGGAAATGCGGGGCCGTAGCCGGGAATCGAGCGCGCGACCTCGTGGCAAAAGCCACAGCCACTGTGCTGCCGTGGCACGTGCACCGTCAGCAGCATAATTTATTCTGAAACATTACCAGCCATCTGTAATGTTGGCCGTTGGTAACGTTGCCACCGGCTCGCAAAACACAGACGTTGGACATGAAAGAACAGCCTATTCTTAAGGGCCACTGAAGCCATCAATGCCGCGTGGCGGGACGTCCAGTTGATTTCTAATTGCGCAGAACACAATAAATGCCAGTACAAAGAAAGAGCATGCCTGGCTGACGGGCAAACGAACATGCAGCTACCCGTTTCCTCAATGAGATGAACGAGAACAGATGATAGGAATTGAAGGACGGTTAGCCAAGAAATTCATCCATTTCACTAACCTGTTCTTAAGAGAGAGAAAATGTGTATAACAGAAAATTAGGAAGACTTTCGCAACTTTCAGCAGCGTGTACGTCCATGGACTACGAAGAGCGGCAATGCCACATGCTGCAGTGACCACGCATTGGTGGTTGCGTTGTTAGCCTCCAAACGTTCTATGAAATTCTGCAATGTGAAGGAAGTCTCATCCCACGGGAAAAGAATAATAAACTCTACAGCGTGCACCATGAAGCCTACAAGGAAGACCGATACGATTTCTCAGAGAGAAAGCTTAGCATCTGATGAAAAATGATTTCATGCCTCGAATACCATAACTTTATTGCAAGTGGAGCTTGATTTATATTGCGTACGTGTATATGATGGATGGTTAGGCCAAGAATATTATGGCGTTAGAAAGTTGAGTTAAGTGCGGTCTAGAAAGCTGACGCTCCCCGGCATTTGTTGTACGGCAATCGCAGCTACAGAGTGCATTTTCTCTTTCATCCATTTTTGAGCTCGTTGATGGTTTAAACTGTCTCATGTTCTGCGTTCACAGCTTTGTGGGCCGACGAGCTGTTGTCTTACTTGAGGGCGACTGGCCCATGTGAACGCCTTTGAATTGCTCAGGCCCTCCGCGTGCGTGCGCGAGCTCACCGTGTCCTTCCTCCCCCCCCCCCTTCCTCTCTCTATCTCATCTTTCTATTCCCTCTTTCCCGTCCCCCAGAGTAGGGTAGCCAACCAGACGAATTTCTGGTTAACATCCCTGCCTTCTCTTTCTCTCCTCCTCCTGCTCATGTTCTGCGATACGAATCCATGAGCGATTTCCCGTGAGCCATCGAAGAATCACTTCACGTAGAAGGAAAGGCCCCATATTGGATACCAGTTGAGGCGTGCCTTGTTTTCTTCTCATTTTGATCTTTAATTTTACCATCTCCATGAGAACAAGAAGACGATCGTTTCCTGTTGCTGAAGGGAACATTCGGGACCGCTGTGGTACCGATTGCAGCACTTACAGCTATCCGCTGTAAGAAATAAAAGTAAACATGCGGGAGAAAAAAAAACTTGAAGGACGCTTAAGCTTGGCCTTTAAGAGTGGGACAAGATAGCGTTCAAAGATTCTGACTGCTTCTCACGCTTCCCGGCAAGTGCAGCTTATGTAACTGTAATGTTTACTTGCAAACGCTGGCGGCGAACGCTATGCACGAAGACGAGCTTTCTGGTTTTTTTTTTTACAGCAAAGGTGTCTGTGGCAAAGATCCGGGATTTTATGGCGTCTGCGCGGAAAATCTCTCCCCTAAAATGTGAGAGTGAAAGAGCCAACGACAAAAGCAAACGCATATCGCCGTTCACGTCGGAGCTCGGTTTAACTAAAGTCCCTATATAAGAAAAGTACCGCCATCCTTTGATAAACGCCGCTTCACTCTCTCCTGTATCTCTGATTGGACGATGATAGCACGCGCTTTTCACTTCTTTATATTTTCTTTTTTTCCGCCTCAGAGCCATGTTGAAAGTCCTCTGCGCAGCCGCAGTCGCCGGCGGCGGCGGCGGCGCGCGCCTGGCCTGAAAGCTTCAACGTGGACTTTGCAGGTGCGCCACCGTCGACTTGGATTTCGCAAGCAAAAAGTAAAGAAAAAAGCAAGCGCTTTAGGAGAGAAGGCGGCGGAGGAAAGAGTAGATGGCGGTACTTTTCTTATATAAGGATTTTAGGTTTAACAGCCAGCTATGTGCGAAACGATAAGGCTGTGAATGTATGACGTAGTGCGTGACGTAGCGTGCGCCTGATAAGGCAACCATGGGCTGGCGCCGCTCGGCGCAACCGCTCAAACGCACGCGTTCTTCGTCGTCGTCTCCCACAGTGGCTCCATTGGCGCTCAACATTTCAGCGTAGCATTTCACTTATCTTTCACCGAGGCGATACTCACGTATCACCTCGGTTATTAAATCTGTCCGTCACGTAACACGGTATGACTCTCTTAAGCAATGGCTCATAACCCCGTAAACACGGCTTCCCCATTACGACGACATAAGAGAAGTGAAATGCTACGCCGGGATGATGAGCGCCAATGGAACCAGCTGTGGGAGACGACGACGACGAATGCATGAGCAGTGAAAAGAGCGGGTTCTCGTGGTTGCGCCGATGGGCGCCAACCCTTTCCCCTTGCTCCGTGATGTGTGTGCGTACTTATTCTCACGATGACCTACGATCACGACAATAAATAGGTTCGTACACCTTTGTTCAAAATTGTGTGTCACCTTTGTGTCGTGCGCTAAACAGCTTCGCTGGTCATCCACCTTTACAGAGTGGAATGGCTTATTTATTTTAACAGCAGAGCTGGTTAAGGCCGAGGTTGAACCGTGCCGAGCCAACACCACCTAGATAGTAGAAGGCCTGTTTCACTCTGATCCATGACGTCACGATACCTGGTGTTGTAATCGCATTAAACGTTCCTGTGCTGCTTATCTGTTCCTTTTCCGTTCAGTGCGCAGACTATGCGCGCGCATACTTTGTTAGCACTGTTGCCTTTAAAAGCACGACGACCAAGCTGTGTCGGTCATGTTTTGTACTGCGGTCAGATGGAATAAACGGCTGTTCGACATCTGCGTCTTCCTTCATAACATTGGCGACGAGGATGGGATAAGGCGACACAGGAGCTATGGCCACCACCTTAGGAAAGCTGCCGGAATTCTGCCCGGACACCGCCAACATCGACGTCTACCTAGAAAGGTTCGAGCTGTTTGCCAAAGCAAACGAAATAGACGCCGGGAAGAAGCTCGAAGTCTTCTTGACCGTCCTAGGAGAGAAGGCCTATGTGACACGGCGTAGCTTATTGCTGCCGAAAACGCCTACCGAGGTTAAGTACGAAGATGCCACGAAAGTGCTGAAACAGCACTATGCTCCAAAACGGTCTGTGGTCACCGAGCGATACTTCTACCGACGTAACCAGGAGTCAAGTGAAACTATCGCACAGTTTCTCGTGGAATTGAAGAGGCTCGCCGCGACATGCTCTTTCGGAACTTTCCTACAAGAAGCTCTACGGGAGCGCCTAATTGCTGGATTATGGAGCGACACCATCCGATGCCGTCTTCTCGCGTTGCCCGACGACGAGGTCACATGGGACCGGGTCTGCAAGGTATTCACCGCCATGGAAGCTGCACAGGATACCCAAGACATGCTCGTCGACAACGCTGGTGCCAGCAATGCGGACGTGCACTGGCAAGTGCCCCCGGTTAAGCCCCACAAGCAGCAACCGACAAGGCACCGGCCATCTAGCTACGAGCTTACCCCAACAAGCAAGGTACCTGAAAAAAACTATACGCGAAAAATGGCTGTTGTATGTCATAGGTGCGCTGGGCAACACGCTCCTACAAGGTGTCCATTTTTAAAAAGTTCTTGTTTTAAGTGTTTTAAACTTGGTCATGTCGCAAGTATGTGCAAAACGCGATTCGTGCACGCTGTAGAAGAGTCGGCAATAGAGCAAGATTTGTTAACTATTTGCCAAACGAACAAAGCAGGTAGTCCGCCTCCCATAGTAGTAAAAGTAATCATTAATGGTCACGAAGTGCCAATGGAATTGGATACGGGGGCTGCCGTAGCAATTATGTCTGAAAGACTTTGCAGAGAACTTTCCTAACCTATCTTACAACAGTGAGGACGTAACGCTCGGTGTGTACAACGGCACCGCAATCAGCGTAAAGGGTGTTGCGCAAGTAAACGTGAGGTGTGGGAAGCAAAGCCACCTCTTACCACTTGTCATTGCCAAGTACGAAAAAGGTGCGTGCATGCCGGTGCTTCTCGGTCGTGACTGGCTCGCAAAGATAAAAGTGAACTTGGCTGATGCCTTGCAGCAATTGCACGAGGTTGCGCTTAATGTGCAAGCAGTAGCGCCGATGGCAACTCAAGAAGCTGTAGAGTTATTAAAGCAGCAGCACGCTGATGTTTTTCGAGCTGGCTACGGTGCTATCAAGGGATATAAGGGTAGCACTCGCACGAAAGAGAACGCAAATCCAGTTTTCTGTAAGGTGAGGCCTCTACCATATGCCTTGCGAGAACAAGTAGAAAAAGAATTGGTGGAACTAGAAAAGGCTGGTGTCATTTACCGGGTGAGGTACAGCTCTTGGGCAACGCCGCTAGTTATCGTGCCAAAGAAAAATAGGCAAGAAATAAGGATATGTGGTGGCTAGTCACTGTAAACCAATCCATCGAGGTGGATCACTATCCCTTGCCACTTCCAGAGGACATTTTTGCGTCCTTGGTTGGAGGAACCATGTTCACCGTTTTCGACTTGACTAATGCCTACTTACAGTTGGAGTTTGATGAGCACACCGAAGAACTTCTAACGGTTAACATGCACATGGCCCTCTTTAGGTACCGGCGGTTGCCGTGCGGCGTTGCGAGTGCACCAGCCATGTTTCAGGCAGTGATGGCCCAGGTTTTACAAGGCATACCTGGCACCGCCTGTTACTTGGACGACGTGCTGATTGCTGGCAAAAACCTTGCCGAGTGCTACAGCCGAACGGAGGAAGTGCTAAAGGCACTGAGTAAGCATGGCATCCGTGTAAATGCGGCGAAATGCGTTTTCTTTCAAGAAAGAGTACAATACTTGGGGCACGAGATAGAACAACACGGTCTCCATCCCACAGCGGACGAAGTGAAAGCAATACTCGAAGCACCAAAACCCAGTAATGTGACCCAGCTGAGGGCATTTTTGGGCCTAGTAAATTTCTATGCAAAATTTTTGCCCAATTTGGCCGGGCAACTAGAACCGCTTCACTAGCTTCTACGCAAGGGAAGCATATGGGAATGGTCACGTCAGTGTGATGAGTGCTTCACGCAGTGTAAGCAGTTGCTAAGTCATGAAACTCTATTAGGGCTGTATGACGTGAAAAAAAGAAATCCAGCTCACATGCAATGCTCCTGCTTACGGGCTGGGCGCGGTGTTATCGCACGTAGTGAATGGTGTTGAGCGTCCAGTTGCCTTCGCTTCCAGATCAATGACACAAGCGGAAAGAAACTATGCGCACATTGAAAAGGAAGCACTCGCCATCATTTTTGGCATCAAGAACTTCCACAAGTATCTTTGCGGCCGCAGCTTCAGTATTATCACTGATCACCAACCCCTCACGATAATATTTGAAGGAAGGCATCACAGCAGTGCTGTGGCAGCTGCGCGAGTCCACCGCTGGGTCATTTTTCTGTCGAACTACCGCTTCCGCATTGTGCACAAATCGGGGACAAAGATTAGCAACGCCGACGTCTTGTCGCGCCTACCATTGTCTGAAACCACTGACGATACAGATGATTTTTTTTTACTTTTCCCCCATCAGTGAATTGCCTTTAACGGCAAAGGACATCGCACGTGAAACGTCTAAAGACGCTGTCTTGAGGGCTGTCCGTGAAATGACATGGCATGGTTGGCCGCGGTCTGTGGATGAGCAGTATCGACCATTCTTTGTAAGACGGTTTGAGCTTTCTGTGGATGATGCATGCTTAATTTGGCAGAACCGAGTGGTTATACCCCACACTCTTCAGGAGGAAGTGATGTCACTTTTGCATGAACAGCCCATTGGCATCAGTAAAATGAAGGCCCTGGCAAGATCAATGGTTTGGTGGCCCGGGATCGATAGCTGCCTCGAACAAACGGTAAAGCAATGTCACATCTGTTAGACTGTGACACCAGTGGAGCAGCCAGCGCCACTGACTCCGTGGAGGTGGTGTACGAACAGTTGGGAGCGAGTGCATCTCGACTTTGCAGAAAATAAAGACAAAATATTCCTGGTAGCAGTTGATTCCCACTCCAAGTGGGTAGATGTGAAAATAATGACTTCTACTACCGCGGAAAGGACTGTTGAAACAGTAAGGTCATTATATGCAAGCTATGGTCTGCCTCTGGAGATAGTTACTGACAATGGGCCACAATTTCGGGCAAAAGAGTTCGCTGATTTCTTGCATGCAAATGGCGTCAAGCATGCATTAACTCCGCCGTATACCATCCCCAATCTAACGGCGCCGCGGAACGTGCAGTGCAGACTGTTAAACAGTCATTGCTGAAACAGCTGTTGGAGGATGAACGGAACAAAAGTGCCAGGTCCTTGAAACACAGAGTTGATAACTTTCTTTTCGCGTACAGAACTACGCCGCATACGTTCACTGGTAGAACACCAGCAGAATTGTTTTTGAAGAGAAAGTTACGCACAAGGTTGTCTCTGCTTAAACCAAACATGGAAGCTACGATAATGGCCAAGTCCGAGAGGAAGTGCGCAGCGCAAATAAGCGTAGGGGTAAACCTAGAGCATTTTCTGTTGGCGATCGTGTACTAGTGCGCACTGTTCGTGGGGAACTTGTGAAGTGGCGGCCAGGAACGATTGTGAGTGTGAAATCAGCTGTCACGTACTTGGTGTACGTGGACAAACAAACGCGCTTTGTGCATGCGGATCACCTACGTTGTTCTTCTTTGAAGCACGAGGAGCGTTCGGAAGATTGTGGTGATGCAATCCATTTGCCGTATGCCAGTGATATTCTGGGAAGAGAAAATTGCCCATTGCAACCAGCAGTGTCACCGCAGCAGCCGCAAGCCCCTCCTGTACTTAGACGCAGCACTCGGGTGACCCGTCCACCTGATCTACTGATGCACGACCGACTGTGATTTTGTTTGGGGGGGGGGGGGGGGATTGTTGTAATCGCATGAAACGTGCCTGTGCTCCTTATCTGTTCCTTTTCCGTTCAGTGCGCAGACTATGCGCGCATCCTTTGTTAGCGCTGTTGTCCACGGCGACCAAGCAGTGTCGGTTATGTTTTGTACTGCCGTCGGATGGTATAAACGGCTTTTCGACATCTGCGTCTTCCATCATAACACCTGGCCCGAAATTTCCATTGCCAATCCTGGTGTGAGGAAAGCAATGCCGTCAAAATCACTGTTGCTTACTCGGGAGCATCCCCATTAGATTCTATGGCAGTCAGGCCAGGTAGCATGACGTCATGGATCGGAGTGAACAGGCCTTGTGCTATCGTTGATCAGTAGTGAAAGCAGAGCATAAAATGAGAGGAGTTGCAGAAAGATACAGAGAGCGAGAGAAATAAATATAACAAAATGAACTTACTTAGCGAGGAGGGATTCGGACCCGGATACCCACGGTACGAAGGTGAGTGACATGACCACTGCGCTATACACCCACGCTTGCAGAACATGCATTTATGGGAACCATATGGTTGCATTGTACCGACGATTGCAACAGAACTTGCTATGGGCGAGAGAAAGAGACAATGAGAGCGAGAGAGGGAGAGCGAAAGAAAAAGGAAGAGAGCGATAGAAAAAGAGAGAGAAAGATAAAAAAATATAAACTTACTGGGCGAGGTGGGATTTCAACCCGGGTACTCACGGCGCCAAAGGCGAGTGCCACACCCACTGCGCTATATACGCTCGCTTGTAGAGTTCCGCTGTTTCATCAAATTTCACAAGCGTGGAATTGGCCTAATTTTTGTGTGTGTTCTTTCCCCCTCATGGCAGGCGCCGCTGCTGCCACGAACGCGTAAAGTCACTGGAACCTAGCGCAACCGCCGGAGCGCGCGCAGGCAACACTGCGCTGTTGTTGCCAGATTTGGTCCAACGCGTCTCTCGGGCGGCAGCAGCTCAGCTGTGTAGCTTCGCTTTGAGCGGTTTATATTATCGCGAATCGACAGATTTCATCGTCCTTAACATAGCAGATGAGGTTGTGCCTCTTCTATGCGTGCGAAGCAGTGCAGATAAGTACGATCGGAAGATTTTTACAGGCGCCAAATTGCATGCAGCGAGACGAGCGACAGGCCGCCTTTCGTTTGTTCTCCTTCCCGATAAATTTTGTGCTCGTTGGGAAGCTATGCAAGGAATATACTAAATTGCTTCATTGCATAATTAAGCAATATTACTCGTGTTTTACGCATTTTATACGTGGCAGGCCTAGGGGAATTTTGGGTTGGTTTACATTGACTGTTTCTACCCTCGTAGCTATAGCTTGTAGCTATTTGACGCGCTGCAAAGAGCGCGAGCAGCTCTTCCTCGGGTTTTCTACGCTTAGTACAGTGAAGACCGGCACGCTGGTTGTCGCAGTGGTACCCTGTGAAATCCACAAACAAAACTGTTTTTCGCTTACCTAGATACGATGTAAATTGCATGTACTTGGAAAGTGAAGCATTAAACTGTGCGCCCCCCGTTCTAAATGCAAAACGAACCCGATGCTGGTGTGTCACAGGCTCTCTTTTGCTGACTAGGTAGGAAGCGTTGCCACGCATCGTTTGTAAGCGTGGATGTAACAGCTTTCGAACGTGGCTACTGATTTACCCACGCTCGAAACGATTGATACAGATCGACTTCGACGAAGATAAATTTTCCCTGACTGCAGTATAAGGAAAGTGATGCAAAAACAGTTGTCCGGGCCACTATCCCGTTGTTTTAAGCAGTCATAAACAACACCACACGAAAAAATGTATATTTTAATATTTGACATTGGCATGTCGATAGATCTTTATTGCAGTGGTTTTCCCACTACATGTCATTTTTTACACAGCCGCCCGCATTCCGACGCTCTTTGAGTGGCATTTTGCTCGGTTCTGCATATTTCTGAGCATCTCCTCGCCTTGTTTGCGCAGGGCAAACCGCTCAGTCTACAAAGCAAACGCGTGAAGAAGCGTCTCGATCACATTACGGCATTTACGCAGTTCGATTATACCGCAAATCTTCTCAGCTTTGCGATACCATCAAGTTAACCTAGTGGGAGTGAAACTGTCGCGCTTTATTCGGTGCAGCCAGATAGCACGGTGATTGCTGTCGCTCTTTCCACTTAATTGGTATCGTGAAAAGCGCTTTTCCCGGGCTCCCGGTGGTTGCTGCACACGAAAGCGCAGCACCCGGGCATTTCCTTTCGTTGTATTTTCAGTCTACGAAAGTTACATATGCCCTAAATTACACAAAATGAAAACTCCGACCTCGTCGATGGCACATACGCGCGGCGTGTGAGAGCGATGCCTTTGCTTGTCCGCTCCGGCGCGGCGTGGACCATCTATGGCGGAAAGTGATCACCTGACTGCAACTGACCAATCGGCGGCGCGGTGGCGAAGAGAAAAGGGTTGCGGTACTTTACAGGTTCCAGTGACTTTAGAATGCGCAGAGGCGAGCGCCATCTGGTTGGTGTTGCAAGGAACCGAGTGGGGTGCTTGTTTCTGTTTGAGGTTTGTGTATCAGTTTCCGTGTAAAAGAATTATGTTTTCTCGTATATTCAAATTACAATCCAACGCTACCTTGTCTGTAGGTTGTGTGTAAGTCGTACTTTACGAATTTTCTGGCTCGTATTAGTTTGAGAAATTCAATTAGTTCACGAACGCCTGTGCGCCAGGCCCTGCTTGGTTCGGGATGCGTGGTTTGGAATGATTTCTCTAATGAACAACGCCGCCGACGACGGATTTTCTGCGACACGGGGCCCTTAACGATGTCACGTTAATTAAAACCGGACGAGCAGCGCGAAATCAACAAATTGAGGGGCGCGCGCAAATCTATAGCTGGCTTGCATTTATTTTGCGTTGAATATATTCCCACACACATATTAGGCTAACTAAAATGACGAAAAAATAGCTTTCGCATTAAGTTATACTTTCGGCAGTATTTATTCAAGGGTATGTCTTTTTAGTAACCACAGGAACTCAGCGTGAATGTAGAAATCCGCCTCGCGATTTTGTAGCAGAGAACCGAAATATGCGTGCCATTTGGCACTCGACAACATTTTCACGGCTTCCGAAGGATATATCATAGATCAGTGTCGATGATGGCCGTGAGAGCAAGGCGCATGTGTTCGTATTAATGGATTACTTGTTAAGGTGTAGAACGTAAGAATTCGTTGCCATGCGTGGACATACAACCAGAAAGCTTTTTTTTTTTAGCTCCATGCGCTTCTCATAAGCTTACGAAGACGTAGTGGGGCTGCATTTAGCAGCCAGTCACACCATACGCCTAAACGCGGACTTCACATGCGCATATACATATCTGAGTTGTGACTGGAATGACCCAACGAGGCTTACAAGTTTAGTTTGAGAAGCGTGGGACTTTACACACCGCCTTGAGGCACTCCACGAGAGATTTAATTGTAAGATGTGGCCCGTTCGATTAGCACAAATACTCATCTATACTTTAGATAGTTGCGTAACCATCGAAAAGTGGGAATTCCTTTTCTCAAACCAATAAAAGCATCAAGAAGTTACTATGCGCTGCATAATCATAAGCGCTCTTGACGTCTGCAGTAGCTTTTACACATGGCGCCGGACTGTAGAAATGCTGTGCATAGACCAGTGCTGACGCATAATTTGAACTCCTGTCTTCTCTATTTTTCACTCTTCCTTCCGCCACCCACGTGTAGGGCAGCAAACTGAACAGTATAGTTAACCTCCCTCCCTATATTTGCCTCTCTTGAAGGTTTTAATGTTTTTATAGTTTTTTTATGTAGGAAAGATGTGACAAGTCATGTCACGTTATTGTAGCGATAGCTACATTACGCCGGGTTTTCGCCTCTTCGCCGTCGCCGCACTTTGAGCCGTGGCCGCACTGTGACGTCACACCACGGCCCTCAATTCTCCAGCAACTCGGCTCGTCGCGGTCGCCGCGCGGCCACCGCTCCTGCCGTTGGTAAAAAAAAATTATTGGGTTTTACGTGCCAAAACCATGATCTGATTATGAGGCACGCCGTAGTGGGGGACTCCGGAAATTTGGACCACCTAGGGTTCTTTAACATGCACCTAAATCTAAGTACACGGGTGTTTTCGCATTTCGCCCACATCAAACGTACCGTTGGTAAAAGCCCTTGATATTGGAAAGTAGCGGCGCTCTTTGATCTACGCCGCAACACCCTCGCTGGAGCCCCAATCTCCTCTTTTTCTCCCCCTCTTTCGAGGAGCCAGCGCATCCGCCACGCTGAATGGCTGCGGCGCGCGATACTATTCCGACAGTTGACTCTTACGTGCACGAAAACGGCGCGAAACTTGCTTTCGCGCGTTTTTAGTTACTCGCGCCCGCCATGCGCCTTCCAAGCGGTGGTCGCCCTGCCGCTCCGAACGTGTGTTTCCAACGATTTTCCGTTTTCCGTAGGAATCTGAGCTCGTTCTCCGTGGAAATGCTTGCGGTTGCGCGTTTCAATGCAGCAGCAGCTCAGAGAAAGGGCTAGCATTATTTTCTTTCCCCTGAGGAGAACGAAATGTCGTGCGCCGGAGCAGTGGCTCCATAACATCGGGAGTAAGGATTTCGCCTGTTCTAATCACGCCGTTCTTTGCGAGGTGAATCTTACAGCTTTCCTTATATTTGTGGGTGAAGTTGCATGGAGATGTTAATGCTCTTTGCATAGCCAGACTCTTCATTAAGTTTAATACAGAGTACCTATAACTGTGCATAGAGTGAGTCACTGAACTTTTTTCTTGACTCTTCGTGCTGTGACAAAGCTTTTTCTGTGTTTTCGCGTCTGCTTTAGTTTTCAAATGTATGTAATATATTTGTTAATGCCTGTAACTCATATTTTGTAATTGTGAGAGCGTGTGTGTGTGCGTGTATATGTGTGTGCATGTGTTTGTGTGTGTGTGTGATCTTTGCGCCTGATACTTGTGAAGCCAAGGAACTCTTTTGCTTTTATTGCGTGCTGCTTGTATGTTTTCAAAGTTTCAATACGGCGAGCATCTTTTTATTTTCTTAATGTACATTTGCGAAGGCATGAACTCCAATATATAAATATACAAGTTGCGTTTCCTTTTAGTTACATGCATAATAAAAATGTGCATGCTTGTGCCGTCTTCCTTTCAAGAGTGAAAACAAATTCATATGGATGAAATTTGGTTCTTACCATGCGTATACTCAGATATCACTGCCATGTTTCAGCTCCATTTTACGAACGATCACTTTTAGCCGAAAGTATGGCAAGCCTATAGAAAGAAAAAATTGAAGCCCAACGCAGTTCCTTATTTGTTCTCGGATCGGCCGGCGCCAAAGGAAAGAAAGCTCCCGGCAAAGAGGGGCGAAGTTCGCAAGAAATGCTCAAAAAAAAAAAAAAACTTAAGGCACTCTTCAATGATGTTATACTTATTAATTACAGCATTCGTCTGCGTACCGTAACTACATCATGAAACACAATGGACGGCTAAATACGGTTGTTAGAAATGAGACCATAATGTGGAACGAAGAAACGCACGCATACTGCGCTAAAATACGGAGAATATTACAGTTTATTTGCCATACATGGCGTAGTTAACGCGGCACTTTTTTTCGAACCTCCTACCGGTCCAGCCCGCAATCTTCGGCGCCGCCTAGATCATTCTGTAGTTCAGTGCCATCAGTTATAAAACACTGGTAGCAATTTTCATCGTGGAAAAAGTGCGAATAAGAATTGCTTTGTTGAATTAAACTAAACAATTATCCTCTTTCCTGCATATAGGCTTATGAACGTGAGTTGGTTAAGCGAAAGTAAAAAGTCAATTAACAACCGCTCAATAATATCTTGGCAGCAGCCGTGAAGTAAATAGCCGTACGCACGTAAACGATGTTACGTATCGGGCGTGTATTATTCGCGGATGCTCATAAAGTACAAGCCACGAGCTTTTCATAATCTCCCTGAATTCTGACAAACATTACTTCTTGAATTCTGTAAGTTAATTACCAAACGCCATAGTCTTAGAAGTTTCCCTGTGAGCAAACTTTTATTTTTTTTAATTTCTCGTCGTTTCATCGTGACGGAATACAGGCGCGTGCGTTAAGGTCTATATTCGCTCTTTCGCAAACACAGCATGTATTTTGCACAGTGGCATTGGTACAAAGGCTTTTCGCCCCCCACTAAGTTTCGGCGGATTCACTTTAAATAAACTAACATTTCTTCTTGCTTACGCTCTTTGAGCTTTTTAAGAGCCACGATTATGAAACAATTCTCGTGTATATTCTATGCTACTTACATTATATGTGCTCAATACACCTCCGCGTTGCACACAGCCTAAGTGGCGAGGTATAGAAGCAAACCGCTCAGCCACTGCTTGGTAGTGATTTTTTCGGAGCGCTTCCGCTTGTATTTATGTAAGCGTCATCAAAAAAATTTTCACGACGTTCTATCGGAAGCGTACTTTCGTCATGACAGTTTCACAAGGGATAAATTCCTATACAACGCTTCAAAAGACAGAATAAACAAGTGCGCCCATTGATCCTAATGCGGCTGCAGCGAGCCACTGGAGGGTTCAGCGTGCCGTGCACACCGCGCCGGCCCTGGGAGGGGAGAAATCCGAGGAGAATTGAGGAGGAAAGCCCGCGCGCGGAGGAGTGTCGCTACTTTCAAGATCAAGGGGTTTTAGCCGTTGGGCGCTCGCCGCGCCCTCTGTGTGACGTCACACCACGGGCCTCGATTCTCCGGCGACTCAGCTCGTCGCGGTCGCCGCGCGGCCAGGCCCCGGAAACTCGCGAGTTCACCAAATGGCCACAGAGGGCGAAAAAATCGCTGCTAACAAAACAAGCATAGTGCATCCCCTCAAATATATGCCGAAGTGAGTTCAGTAGCTCCCGCTAGAGGCGCGGTAATACGCGCAATTTTAACCTACAAACTTTCTCCCGCACTCATCGAAGCGTTTTTATTACATGACAAAGAGTACAAAATTATTATTCTTAATTATAGATTGTACTTTGGAGTACCAACTCTGTTCCTTTTTGCCATTATAAACGCAAAATAACGTTCATCATTATCGATCTCCCACGTGACCTCTGGCCTGGATTTAAAATTTTTACCGGTATTTTTCGCGTACACGGCAAGCACGGATTCATTGGTTCGTAGACTTATGCTGGTTGCTTATTTTGTGCTAAAACCAGTTTATCGCGCTTCGACACCTCGCGTTATTTAACTTGGAGTGAAGTGACGGGTTTGCGAGAGGAGATGTAAGCCCGAAAGCTAGGTTTCGGTCGTAAGCCATGCGGAACAAGTCTGCATCGAAACGGGAGCCGGATTCTGCTGCTACTGAGGACGGCAATACCGGTAAGTCGTTTAACATCGCTGCTTCTTGAATCGTTATGTAATATTCGTCTCGTTAACTTACAGGCGGAGACAAGTTAACGAACTACATCCTGCATTACATATGTGCAGTCAGGACCTTCCATTGCTGTTTGCGAAATAATATTTAGTTGCGAGGTCGTCGTTATGCAAACGCAATGACGAAAAAAAGACAGCAATATTGCAACGCCCGTCACGGATAGAACGCCCTCGTTGTATCCGTGGCCGTAGGCGACTAAGTAGCCTTATATATATATATATATATATATATATATATATATATATATATATATATATAATTTCGATTCCGCCGGCAACTTCTTTCGTCCACAAAACCGGAGAACCCTTTGGTATATTGAAGTGAAAGTACTGCATTTAATGTATTCAACAGATGCACGCACGATCATTTACCCATATTACGTACTTGTTGGTTCCAAGTGTTCTTGCTGTTCCATTTGATTTACCTTGGGGCATTTATTTTTGCAGTAATGAAGGGGTGCATCCCGTTCGTGCAGAAAAACAATGCAGCTGTTCTAATAGCTTCATGTTTCTCTTGCATTTGCTTCTGGAGCCAGCAGCGTGATAACTTCTGGTGTATAAATGAACGCACAAATGCTCTCATTTGTGATCCTAATAATACTTAAGCTGTTGACGCGCATTGTAGTTAGGCAGGTAGCAATATTCATTTAATTAACATGTTGCTTAAGCACCCTAGAACAAAGTGTACATTTCCATGTGTTCTGCAGTCTAAAACCATTACAATATATATATATATATATATATATATATGTCACACCTTCTTGCATTTCATATTTCAAAATTGTGCTTTTTCAATTTCTGATGCAATCAAAATTTCTTTTCCAGACATGAAGTAAAGAGGATGGCACCAGTGTAAAGCAACACTCTCCATGCACCAAAGACAAGCTACTTCCTGCTACAACAAGGCCATTGTGTGGACTTTGGCTCTTACTACAAGGTAAACAACACCATGTTCAGAAATAAATATGCTTGATATACGCTGCATTGGCTCACTAGTCTTGAGATACATGTCATTTGTTTGTAGCAGATGATATGAATGTTTTTCTACATTTACGGTTCAGCATAATTGGTTCAAACATAAAAGAAAACACTACATGAGTTTGGCTAATCTGTGCTGTGTCTCATGTGTTACTGTTCTGCCCCAACAGGATGTGCACCAAGCACACCATGGTCCTCATCACAGGAGCCTCCATCTACCCTCACAGGAAGGGGCTGGAGCCTAATTTACAAGGATTTTACACCACAAACAAAGAAGCGGATGCAGAAGTATTTGGATGAGATATCAAGTCTACGGAGGACTGTGTCAAGACTGAAAAGTGCCTCAGCCATCATTCCACCTGCACGGATATTGGCCGAGTCATCTAGGTACCTCAACAAAGAATTTCTAGAAATTCTTCATGTTGAGATGCACCTGCAACCAGTGAACAAGCACGGATGACGCTGGCCAAAAGAGTTCCATCAGATTGCCCTTCCTTAATTAGCTTCCTGCTCATGTCAAATTCCATTTGTGCCGAGTATGCATTTTCTTTCTATAAACGCAAGCTTTTTAATTCCCCACTCTTGCTAGGGATAATTCTTCTACCGCATCCAAACATGAAGGTCAACCAATTCTGTGCTCATACTTAATACCATTCACTGTCTAGTAGCATACCATATCTGTAGCAATATTTCTTAGTGTATGCTGCCATGCGCAATTCCTCTCCAGAAATAGGCCGATGCAGCATCGGCATGCGTCTTGCATTAACTGTTGCACCGGGTGCTATGTAGCATTTGACTTTTCTTAATGTTTTTGGCCTTCAGTGCTTGCAGAGCCAAGTGGCTTCTTTCATGAACACAAGTTTTCTGATTGCCATATTTAATTCCTAGTCTCATTCAGCATTGCTCTAGCTCGACAGCCTGGGTGTAGCCCTGCTTGTCTAGTCTTGCCTGGGTGTAGCCTTGCCTTGTTCGATAACCTTCAGTGTACCTTGTGCTACACTGAAGTGATTGATTAGAGTCTGGTTTCGCTGCTGCCCCGCTTGGTCGTGGTCGCCGTGTTACGTTTCTCGGATGTGGGGACCTGGTAAGTTGCATTCGGACGCAGTCTCTCGAGGTAAGCGCCTGCTCCTGCAGTCCGCACAGCAACAACATAGACTCCCAATTTACATGCAGCGTGATTGGTGCTCCCCGTTCTGTCCTTTCCTGCAGTTGCCATGTGCAAATTTTGCTTGTGGCCTTCGTCAGCTGCAATTTGGCATGAGCATAGACCAGCATACGTGCTTACATGATCTGAGGTGTATGAAGTTGATAGCCACCTAGGTGGAATGGCCCGCAAAAGTGGCTGCCGAAGGTGATGCCCACGAAACCGACTTGTCCATACTGAGACAAATTGGGGCACCGACTGTGAGCCATACATGAGCGGCCCTCGAAAGAAAAGAAACGTGCAGGCTGGAAAGGAGTAAATGCTAAAATGCTGGGTAGTCTATGTTGCTGTGTTGACTGGGGCAGTAGATGCCTGCGTCACCTGATTGCTTCTCAATGCAAGTTGCTAATATTCAATGGTGACTGTCGGTGCAAATAGGTGGGACACGCCGCCAAATCTGTTTGCGCTGCTTGTTGTCGCTCATTACCAGACAACCATGTGTGTTGGAGGCAAGCACTATGCCTGTAGTCGGACAGCTGAATGTGCCGTAAGCGACCCATGTACGTGAATGCTCACTGTTGCCATATGGACCTTCACCAATGTATAATGTATTGTGTGGACCTTATGCGGTCATTGATTGCAGAGTCTCAGTCTCATTTCACTGTTATCTGACTTGGTCATGGTTGCCATGTTACGTTTCTCGGACGTGGCGGCCTGGTCAGCTGCATTGGGAAGCAATCTCTCGTGGTAAGCATTCGCTCCTGCAGTCCACACAATGACATAGACTCCCAATTTACATGCTCCGTGATTGGTGCTCCCCGTTCTGTCCTTCCCTGCTGTAGCCATGGGCAAATTGTGCATGTGGCCTTCCTCGGCCGCGATTTGGCGTGAACGTAGACCAGCATTTAGAAGAGTGTGGGTGTAGACCAGTTGGTGATTCATGATTTGGGAAGTTACCGCACATAACACACCAGAAAAAGAGAGACAACACGAAGCGGTACTGACGACTGTTTATTTAATGAAACGATTGCCAAGCACATACAGATCAGACACACGTGTGCACCCAAAAAGCAACGAGAAAACCAATAACACAGAGCGACATACAAGATGGGTGCGATACAAATGCTAAGATACACGCTGATAGACTACCGAGGCACCTAACACGTGTGTATCACGTGGAAAAAAAAAACAAAAGTTCTTTCTGGGTAACAGCAGACTATCGGCAGAAAAAAATGGCCAGCTGAAAAGAGAGGTTGTAGAGGCAATAGCCATGCGACACTTTAAGGATGGTGATTGCGTTAGTTTTCAGTCAGTTGCTGTTACCCAGAAGGAACTTCTTTATTTTTCTACGTGATACACACGTGTTAGGTGCCTCGGTAGTCTACAAGCGTTTATCTTAGCATTTGTATGGCAACCCTGTTGAAAGTCGCTCTGTGTTTTTATTGGATTTCTCGTTGCTTTTCGGGTGCACACGTGTGTCTGATCTATATAAGTTCGGCGTTCGTTTCATTAAATAAACAGGTGTCAGTACAGCTTCGTGTTATCTCTTTCTTCGTCTCGTGTGTTTCTTGCGGTAATCCTGGACCAGCATACATGCTTACATGGTCCGATGTGTGTGAAGTTGAAAGGCCCGCAAAAAGGCTGCCGAAAGTGATGCCCACGAAACCGACCATGTCCATATCGAAAGATAGAGGGGCACCAAGTGTGACCTACACATTCGCGGCCCCCAAAGTAACAAAAAAGAAACGCACGTGCAGGTTGGAACGGAGGTAACGTTAAATTTCCGGGTAGTCCATGTCGCTGTGTTGGCTGCGGCAGCAGATGCCGGCGTCACCCGATTGCTTCGCAATGCAAGTTGCTCATCTTCAACGGCGACTGTCGGTGCAAACAGGTGGGACACTGTCCAATCTACTTGCACTGCTGGTTGTCGCTCGTTACCAGACCGCCATGTGCGACGACGAAAGTGAGCCGTTTACGAGCTCGCGTTAATGATTCCAGCGTATCTCGACATGCAATTTTTATTTCTGCTCTTGTACGAGAAGGTGCACTGCTTGTCGTCTGCCAATAAAGTCGCACGTTCCGTTCACTCACTTGTGGCTTGTTTTTATGGGCGTCAGTAGAGGCTCTTTGGTCTCCTGGCTGATGAGTACGAATTGGTGTTTTGTGACGCAAGGGTCACGTATGGCCAAAGAGCGTCAGGCTTTGAGTTATGAGTTGGCAATGTAGTGGTGAATTACGAGAAGTAAATGTGATGTGCCGTAAAGTGGCCCTATAACCGTCGCTCTAGAGTGCGTAAAATGTACATGTAATAAGATTATGGCAATGACTAATGATGTATACTATGAACACGAAAGATAGTGCAGGTGGATAATATATATCGTAAGTATGTCAGTATTAAATACTTGTAAGAAGCACTACTGTCTTGACAGACCCCTCGCCACCCAAGGGCCTGGCGGCATGTGCTATACAGATCACTACTATCGCAGCAGCACCCGCTACGAAATTATTGGGCTAATAACATGTAATACATCATTCAAGAAAGCTAGAACTGCGTTAGTGTCAAAAAACGCATCTGCAGGAGAGAACATTACCGGATGGAGAGGGATGAGCTGGCGGTATGCTAGAGGAAAGTGTTTCTCAACTTCTGCTTCCCGACACTCCAAGTGGACGTCGAGCACGGTCAACCTCTTACCACATCTATCACATGTTGGAGGTTCCTTATACGAATCAGCAGGAAATTGTGGGTGCCATACATGTGTACTATCCTGAGTCGACATAACAGGACCAGTTCTTCATGTTTTCGTTTTGGAGGGCCAGGAACCTAACTGTGGCTTAATTACGTCTACCTTATTATTTGTTTCAGCGTCCCACAAGCGTTGCCAGTGGCATCTGTTTCTTTCGAAGGAAATGTTTCAGATCTGTGGGCGGGACAGCAGCGGTAGGATTATTATCTAGCGATGCAAATCATGTAGCACTTTAGTCTGCTCGAATATTACCCTCGATACCTCTATGGCCAAGCACCAAGCATATAATGACATGCCGGTTAGACATATACGCTGTGCACACAAGGAAATAGAGCTCACTAAGTACTCGGTTTTTGTGTTTACGGAGTAACATTATGGCTTTTACGACGCTTAGGGAGTATGTAAATAGAACTGTTTCGTGAAGTTTGGATTTCCTTATACTTTTCACAGCCGACATTAGTGCATAGGTCTCAGCCGTAAAAATACTTGTTTCCGGATGCAGGACCTTTGATTCCGAGAAAGATGCACCGACTGCTGCATTAGACACGCCGGTGTTTGACTTAGAAGCATTAGTGTAAACCTCTGTGCACGAGTACTTGGACTGAAGTTCTAGGAAATGCGTTTTAATATGTGCTTCTGGAGCTGTGTTTTGTCACCTCCACAAACAATCTATCCCATTCTCTGAGCTGCTACTGCCACGGCGGCAATTACTTTGCTCCCCGGGGCCATAAGGTTATTTCCAAGGAGTGGAACACCCATTTGCTCACTAAGTTTCCTTAGACGCAATGAGAAGGGTTCTGTCGCTGCTGGTCGATTAATAAGCAGTGTAACACTGGTCATGTCGTTTTTGGCTGAATAAGACAAATGTTCTGAGTTCGCATTCGCTTTCAGAAAATCATCATCATCAGCCTATATTTATGCTCACTGCAGGACGAAGGCCTCTCTTTGCGATCTCCAATTACCCCTGTCGTGCGCTAGCTGATTCCAACTTGCGCCTGCAAATTTCCTAACTTCATCACCCTACGTAGTTTTCTGTCGTCCTCGACTGCGCTTCCCTTCTCTTGCTACCCATTCTGTAATTCTTTTGGTCCACCGGTTATCAATCCTACGCATCACATATGGCCTGCCCAGCTCCATTTTTTTTCTCTTAATGTCAATTAGAATGTCGGCTATCCCTGTTTGCTCTCTAATCCACACCGCTCTCTTTATGTCTCTTAACGTTAGGCCAAATATATTTCGTTCTATTCCTCTCTGTGTGGTCCTTAACTTGTTCTCGAGCTTCTTTGTTAACCTCCAAGTTTCTGCCCCAAGTTTCTGCCCATATGTCCCATATATAACGGTAGAATGCGATGATTGTACACTTTTCTTTTCAATAACAGTGATAAGCTCCCAGTCAGAATTTGGCAATGCCTGCAGTATGCACTCCAACCCAATTTTATTCTTCTGTAAATTTTCTTCTCATGGTCAGGGTCCCCTGTGAGTTTTTGACCTAGATAAATGTACTCCTTTACAGACTCTAGAGGCTGGCTGAATTCTTGTTCCCTTGCCAGGATATTCAACATTATCTTTGTCTTCTGCTTATTAATCTTCAACTCTACTCTTATATTTTCTTGGTTAATGTCCTTAATCATTTTTTTGTAATTCGTCCCCCATGTTGCTGAACAGGGCCATGTCATCTGCAAACCAAACGTTGCTGCGATATTCACCATTGATTCTTACTTCAAAGCCTTCACAGTCTAAGAGCCTGAATACTTCTAAGCATGCAGCGAATAGCATTAGAGGGATTGTGTCTCCTTGCCTGACCCCTGTCTTGATAGGTAACTTTCTACTTTTCTTGTGGAGAACCAATGTAGCTGTGGAATATTTCCAGATATTTCCCAAGATATTCACGTATGCTTCATGCACTCTTTGACTACATAATACCTCTATGACTGCTGGTATCTCTACTGAATCGAATGCATTTTCATAATCTATTAAAGCCATATAGAGAGGTTCATTGTACTCCGCGGACTCCTCGATTACCTGATTGATGACATGGATGTGGTCCATTGTAGAGTATCCCTTCCTGAAGCCAGCCTGTTCTCTTGGTTGACTGAAGTCAAGTGTTGCCCTGATTCTATTGGAGATTGTCTTGGTGAAAATTTTATACAATACGATAATGTTTCAATTCTCTAACGTCCCCTTCTTATGGATTAGTATAATGGTGGCAGTCTTCCAGTTCTCTGGTACACTTGAAGTCGTGAGGCATTGCCTATAAAGGGCTACAAGCTTTTCAAGCATGATATCTCCTCCGTCTATTATTAAAACGACTGTTATTCCATCTTCTCCAGCAGCTTTTTCCCTGGTCATGTCTTGCAAGGCCCTTCTAACTCCATCGCTAATTATATAATATAATTATAGAAAATATGTGAAGCTTAAGTATGAACGTTGCAGATGGAGCGACCACTCGTTCGCCTCTTCGTAGCGGCTTGCCACAGGGGCTGGGCCGGCAAGCCATCAGTTCTTGCGCAGAAGATTTCTGCAACGCCGTTCTTACGTCGTCTCCATGATGGAGGAATTGGACTTAAAATGGTCTCGCTGTTGTGATGAAGGTCGCCGGCCGCACTCAGTCCTCCATATTGGGGACAGAAGCTTACGAGGAGGCCCCAACTCGTGGAGGGACCTGCATCGATAACACGGCAGTGTTACATTAACCCATTAGCGCCCACTTTACCAGAACTATAGTACACTTGGTTTCACATCTCTACCTCTTGAAGAGCTGCATATTTGCTTTTGGCTATTTCCGTTTCTTGTACCAAGAGGGCACGCATACACATCTTACCACAGAGTAGAATCTGCGGTTTCATCTATATCTAAAACTTTCGCGACAATTCTAGCAAAACTACGGACTCGCGAAAAATTGGCGTAAGAACTCGCTTTTTATTTATTCCTGCTCGCCTACTTTATGTATTAGCGTTGTGCTTTTTACGGTATTTACTACATAAGTTAAGAGTGTTAAAAACAAACGGTCGAATCTGCGGTTTTACTTCGAAGAACGGAATACGCATTCAAAGTTACAAATTGTCGATTTCTTCTTCATTTGTGTTCCAGCAAGAATAGTCATTTTTTCGAAAGAAAGTCGTTTTCTTAGCTTGCGCGATGCTCTGGATGCAGTTGAGAGTGCAGAAAACATAGAAGAAATCATATTGCGATTGTATCGCAGGAAGCAGGAAGGCGACGACGACGACACCGATGCTTTCGCCGTGAACGACGTCTGCGGTTATTGTAAGTTAGCAAAGTCTGCTACAATATTCCGCTAAAATGATGTCATCGCAACAGCATTATTGAGGATGCCTTAGCCGTACTGGCGATGTCGGCGTGGTTGTTGCCGTGCTTGCTGGGTTTCACTATATGTGCGTTTGGGGGCACTCATGGCGGCTGGTAACAGTCGCTACCCGGAAAAAAAATCGTAAAGCAGCTCGCGATGCCGCTCTTGTCACGCCCGAGCATCATGAAGATGTGAGAAGTGCACGGGCAATATGTTCCTTGAAAAAGAAGCTGCAAAAAATGTCATATAAAGCGATAGGAGCAGAATAAGAAGTGCCTTGGCCATTGAAACCCCATGCGCCCAGTGTACTAGATGTAGTACACCATTTTAACTTCAGAAACAATACATATTTTTCAACAAAAAAATTTCAGGCGTGATATTTGAGTTATTCATTCAATATTTGCAAATTCTGATGAAAATAGCACCGGCAGTATTATTGTGGCTCGTAATGGGTTAAGGCGCCGGACTTTCTTTTAAGCGTCTGTGCTCTCAGTCTCGTTCACGTTTTGTACGCCTGTACATAACTCAGAACACGTACTCATTCTAGCATTCTGAGACCTTAAGCGAGCTCAGGGACATAATCACTTCACAAGTCGGTTACTGAGTAGTAGATTACGAACGTGAAAAACGATTTTTAATGCGTTATTATTCTTTGGGAACTTCCCGAACTTTCCAGGGTTTATGTTTCTATACCTATGTATGTTTCAATCTAACTGGTTTTCCGCCTACCTGTGTCCCTGGGTAGAGCGTGGTCGAGCAATTAGCGCATCGGGCTGCTTTTTTGGGGGTTGCAGGATTTGAAACCAACCATCGGACCAACTTGGGTAACTGAGTATGTGCCACTGTGCACATACTCGTCGCTCTTCAACGAACCTCTTTCACGCCGACATGGGTCCTCGTAAGATGCGAGACTGAGTAGGTACCATTGTTCGAAGAAACCCTTTGACGCTGATTTAGAGCACTGGGTATGTACCAATCGGTATGTCCGGGTCTTCAACGAAGCTCTTTGATGTCGACTTGGAACACTTAGTATGTGCCAGTATAGGTGTGTGCCACACTTCAATGAACGTTTTGACGCCAGCTTTGGTAACTAGGTATGTGACATTGGGAATATGTCGCTATACAATGACGAAAGATATCCCTTAGAAGAGAAAAGGAAGAGAGCTAGCTAGCAACTACCACCAGGAAAGGCACAACGCCTGCCGGCTCTCCAAGAGAAGAGGTACGTATAAAAAGAACAGTGAAGGAAAAACAGGAGAGATTAAGAGGGAGAGAGAATAAAAATTGGTGGAGGGGGTGAAGAACAACACAATAATAAAACATCCATGTGCGTCACACACTAATCGGGCGGCACTTATCATCAGGCAAATGCTCCACAAATTAGCAGAAAAAAAATGGAGGAAGATGCTAGGCTATAACCGGCAGTCAAGATTTGTCGCCTTGAAAAATGATAGAAGGGCTCTGTAAATTTGATCACGCTAGGACGCACGACCAACATGAAGTAAAATGTGATCCATTGTAGCGCATGATAAGCCAAGCGATCGGTAGTTTCTGTGAAGCGCAGACGGCTGCGCACTGAAGGAAGGAGACTCCAATATTAAATGACTCGGTGTTTGTACTGCTCCCAGGCCGCACAGGATGCACTGAGTGCTCCCCTCTGTCGATGCGACCATTCAGCCAACATTGCACAACCTACACGAAGCTTCAGTAAGAATGCTGTAAGGCAGCGAGGTAAACCACGCCCACTAACATGTGGAGGAAATTATCTGGCAACTAAAACTCGCTTACCGGGGTGCTGTCGGAGCAAGTGGTGGTAGATCAGCAGACGCGTCTCATCGAGTTGGCAGGAAACTTGTCGACGAGTGCGGCACTCACTTTTCCGAGATGCCAGCCGGTCAGCCTCTTCATTGCGCGCAATTCCTACGTACCACGCTATTACCTGACAGATGGCGCCCCCCCCCCCCCCTCAATCCTGAATAAAGCAAAGATGGTGGATGCTTTCTCCGTAGGTCAGGCATCAGGACGACTTGACACAACCGGTTTCTCTTCTTTTCATTGAATTGCTTCTCTTAACCCTTTGTGTCAGTCCTATATGCTCTCATATATACGTATATGTACTCAACCTTTGTAGGTACCAGGACCACTGGTCAGAATTCATTAATCTTCTAATTTTTCTCTCCACGCGTGACTTCCTCTACTTTCCCAGTAGCTTGGGCTAAATAGCCCTATCCCCTTTTTAGTTTTTATGCAATTACTTTCGCTATTTCTGCAATCTCCTAATGAAAACTGTTTGTAGAGAAAATGATAGGAGTTAGAAATTGCTACACACCAGAAGATTTTTTAGCTTTGTTCTTGTTCTGCGGTAGTAATTCTACCATCCCTAATCTTTATACTTCATTACTTACTTTACTAGGTGGGTTTTATATGTAGGATAAGGCTTTGGGTATTATTCAAGCCCAATGGAACGCATCAAGAAGATGGCATTCCATCGCTGCGTCTGTGGTAATAGTGCTCTCGCTTTTTAAAGGCGATACGCCAGTCATCTCAAGGCGCTGGTTGGCGTTGGCACGAGAGAGGCCTGCTTCTGTCTTTAGCGTAATGCATGCATAATAATCTGACTTATGAAACAAATTTATGACCAAGATGATTGTAAGCCGTATTACGTTTTAATTAGGCGTTTAGTGTTACGTTTTTTCTAGCTTTTAGTGTGTTGAATGGTTAATTGCTTTGTATGATGTTAGTTTTATATGTGCACACTGCTCGCTCTCCTGTGATGGGGTATGACCATCTGGTACTCGAAATATTGTGTATGGTACGTGTGCACACGCCACCTTTACTCATTGTAATAACTACCATTACTAAAAGGGGACAAAAAACGCGTCAGTGTCACCGGGCCTTTGTGCTGGAGCACACGGGTCCAATGATTCCGCAGTCGGAATACGTAATATCTTATCTCTCTCTCTCTCTGTCTTTTTTTTTGCTGTTTCGAAGAGGCCCGAAACGAGGCGAAACAAGAAACTACCTAACCAATGACCAAAACCATATGGCAACGTGGCTGGTGTAGGACTAATAATGTTCTGGGTTAATATAAAAAATAGATTAACAAGGAAATTGGCGGCCGGCTTAAGCGCGCCAGGATACTTGCGCTGGAAAGCATGTAGGCTCGCAGCTATGTGCTAATTGATGTGCTAGTTGCTAGTTATATGTGCTAGTTTCCGTTAAATTTGTTCTGCCCTTACATTGCTCGGTTGAAATAATATTACAAAGCAAAAACAAAAAATCGACGTATTGTTTTTTTTTTTACTTTTCTGTTTCTGTTTAAACCAAAACGCTGAACCCTATCCATAGGAAGAACTTGTTAGGCGAAGACGAAATTTCGCTTCTCGGAAGAGCTTTCGAGCCGTTTGCTGGCAATACGTCGGCAATTCAGCTACGTCTATGCGTGCAATGGCTTTTTATTTTTGTTGATGAAAGCTGTAAGTGGATATGTGCGTGGCCCTTGCAACGAGGTGACGCATTGCTTGTGGCACGCTTTTGCTCAGAACTTCCTTCGTCCGTTTCTCTCATTTAAATCTACTCGTCCATTCTCAACGTCGTTAATCTGCAAGGTTGTAATGCATGGTTAACCATGGCACCCTGCTGTGAATTTTTTTTTGGCATTATTCGGTAACATTTGCATACCTCGCCTATGTTCCTCTGTCTCATTGATGTAATTCGACTATGCTTTTATTTGTTTGTTGGTTTTTTCATACCCGCCGCAGCCTACAGTTCAACCATTCCGCATGTTAATTTAAGCTACCCAACGTCATAGATGAAACTAGAACGAGTTCGGATGATGACATCGTCGGTTGCGCCTTGGACGGGGAGTTCACGCAAAAGTTTCAAGTCGGCAACAACACACGGGGCATTATCGTTACGACATGCTCCGGATGTTCTGCAGGCACAACTTAAATGACATATCATATAGCCGTATCTGTCATCTGTAGTAGACAGCTAATGTACTGACTCTTTCTAGCCTGTTAAAAACCATAAATCACTAATTCATACCACTCATGAGCCTACCACTCATTGACGAGCTGGACTGCTGCGGGGGCTGATCGATTACTGACGCTTGTTGCATCTACGGGTTTTCGCGGGCCAGAAATATACACTCTAAGCTGTGTTAGCGCCAAGCACGAAAGGAGTCACAAATAAAAAACAGACATGGACAAGCGCCACTAACGACGGCTAAATAGAAGACCACTCACCTATATACATGTGTGTGTGTGTGTATATATATATATATATATATATATATATATATATACAACTTGGAGCGCATGCGTCCCTTGTATTCCCACGTAACTGCGCAGTAACAACCTCGTAAAGACGAATCGCCTAGTCAAAGATCATTAATGCAGTCATTCGGCAGTGTATGAGTGAGCAATTCCAGTCTGTTAGTCGGTGCTATGTGCCTTCAGAAACAGCAGCGGCAACATTATCGTGATTTTACCTTGCCCATTGGTGAAGTGATGGATTGTAAATGCGCCAGTTCTTGTCCCGTGAGAAGCTAAGCAGAATCGAGGTGGGTGAGTAGAGACCTCACCCTAGGGAATACCGACTGCTGATTGCGCCCCCTGCGCCGCAGAATAGTTCAAGTGTCCGCCTATAGCGCGGCAGGTTCAGGCAACTTCAGCAGGGAATGCAGCACTCCTTCAATCTCTCCCCCATTTTGCAGCATTTATCATCTTAAGGGAATAGCCAGAGATCTTACTTTCGTATAAGCTGAGCGACTCAAGGCACTTAGAAATCAGCCAGTCCGAGGAGGAAGGAGTGAACTGGGTGAAAGCAGCTCGCTAAGGTGCAGGGGGAGGGTTAGTTCATAACGGGGAAGAAAGTGGCAGCAACATAGGTAGCCACACCATTCACATGTTGTCACGCTACCTCATGTGGTAACTAATGTTACGCGCCGCGGTGGTTTTGTGGCTATGGCATTCTTCCGCTGAGCGAAACGTCGCGGGTTTCATGCCTGCTAAATGCGGCTGCATTCCATTGGTAGCGGAATGCAAGAACGCTCGTGCTCTGACTTTGGTGCATTAAGTTGACCCATGTGTTCAAAATCGTGAACCCTGCACTATAGCGTCCCCATTGGCCCTCTAATGCTTTGGAATGTTTATCATCAGTCAAACAATGGCCGTTTAAATCTAGCGTAACAATTTCACGTTGTTGAGAATTCTCCTGATCATCTGTCACGCGCTGACGCTTCAATACAATTCGTTGGGGTAAAGAAAATCTCGTTTTGTAAAAAAAATGATGTCAGAAGACCTTAAATTAGGTTTTTCAAGTTTGCAATACAAATTGAAAAAACGTGGAGGAAGAATTGTAGTATCACGTTCAGGGCCATCCCTCCAGGACAAAAAGAAAAGCCTTAATGTTGCGAACAGCAATGACAGCGCTTGAGCCGCTAACATTTACTCATTGATTTATAACTTAAAACCTTAGCCCCTTCCAACTATATGTGAAGAGGGATGACCAGCGAAGCTGTTGGGTCTATATTTTTTGGAACTGTATTGGATCTATTTGAGTGCCTTTTGGAATTAAAGAGACATACACTCAAAGTCTAAGCGCTTGAATACTTCTAAGCATGCAGTGAATAACATTGGAGAGATTGTGTCTCCTTGCCTGACCCCTTTCTTGATAGGTAACTTTCTACTTTTCTTGTGGAGAACCAAGGTGACTGTGGAATCCTTGTAGATATTTGCTAAGACATTCACGTATGCCTCCTGTACTCCTTGATTACGCAATGCCTCTATGAGTGCTGGTATCTCTACTGAATCAAATGCCTTTTCATAATCTATGAAAGCCATATAGAGAGGTTGATTGTACTCCGCAGATTTCTTGATTACCTGATTGATGACATGGATATGATCCATCGTAGAATATCCCTTCCTGAAGCCAGCGTGTTCTCTTGGTTGGCTGAAGTCAAGTGTTGCTCATTCTATTGGAAATTATCTTGGTGAATATGTTATACAATATTGAGAGCAAGCTAATGGGTCTATAATTCTTCAATTCTTTAACGTCTCGCTCCTTATGAATTAGATTAATGTTGGCGTTCTTCCAGCTCTCTGGTACACTTGAAGTTGTGAGGCATTGCGTATAAGGGGCCGCACGCTTTTCAAGCATGATATCTCCTCCATCTTCGATTAAATCTACTGTTATTTCATCTTCTCCAGCAGCTTTTCCCCTGGTCATGTCTTTCAAGGCCTTTCTAACTTCATCGCTAGTTATAGAAGGAGCCTCTGTATCCGGTTCATCACTATTTCGAATAAAAGTAGCTTGGCTGTTTTGGGCACTGTACAGGTCAGTATAGAATCCTTCCGCTGCTTTTACTATGTCATCGAAATTGCTGATGATATTACCATGCTTATCTTTCAGTGCATACATCTTGCCTTGTCCTATGCCAAGCTTTCTTCTTACTGAATTAATACTGCGTCCATATTTTACGGCTTCCTCAATCTTTCCCACGTTTTAATTTCGAATATCCCTTACTTTCTTCTTATTGATCAGTTTTGACAGTTCAGCGAATTCCATCTGATCTCTTGAGTTGGACATTTTCATGTTTTGTCGTTTCTTTATTAGGTCCTTTGTTTCTTGGGAGAGCTTACCAACTGGTTGCCTTGGTGCCTTACCTCCCACTTCAATTGCTGCTTCTGAGATCAACCTAGTTACGGTTCCATTCATTACATCTATGTTATCTTCATCTTCCTGTTCTAAAGCTGCATATTTGTTTGCGAGCACCAGCCTGAATTGGTCTGCCTTCACCCTTACTGCGTCTAGGTTGGCCTGTTTCCTCTTGACTAATTTCATTCTCTCTCTTCAAATTGAGAGAAATCGTAGACCTCACTAACCTATGGTCACTGCACTTAACCTTACCTAACACTTCTACATCCTGCACTATGCTTGGATCGGCAGAGAGTATGAAATCTATTTCATTCCTTGTTTCTCCATTAGGGCTTTTCCAGGTCCACTTCCTGTTGCTGCGCTTCCTGAAGAAGGTATTCATTATTCGGAGCCTATTCCTTTCCGCGAATTCTACTATCATCTCTCCTCTTGCATTCCTAGAATCGATGCCGTAGTTGCCAATTGCTTGCTCACCAACCTGCTTTTTCCCCACTTTTGCATTGAAGTCGCCCATGACTACAGTATACTGAGTTTGCACCTTTCTCATTGCAATTCAACATCTTCATAAAACTGTTCTATTTCTTCATCATCGTGACTGGAGGTTACGGCGTAGGCTATTACTACCTTCATTTTGTACCTCCTATTCAGCTTTATTAGGACGACTGCTACCCTGTCATTATGCTGTAGAATTCATCAATGTTGCCCTCTATGTTGTTATGGACTAGAAATCCTACCCCGGATTCTCTCTTATCTGGAAGACCTCTGTAGCAGAGGACGTGACCATTAGTCAGCACTGCGTAAGCCTCACCAGTTCTTCTAACCTCACAAAGGCCAATAATATCCCAAGCAATGCCTGGTAATTCCTCAAATAGTCCTGCTAAGCTAGCCTCACTCGAGAGAGGTGCGCGTGTTGAACGTTGCCAGGTTCATTTTCCATTGGCGGCCTGTCCGGGAAGGCTTAGGAGTGAGGATCAACGGCGAATATCTCAGCAACCTTTGGTTTGCAGATGACAATGTCCTATTCAGCAACAATGGAGACGAATTACAACAAATGATTGAGGACCTTAATCGAGAAAGTGTAAGAATTAGGTTGAAGATGAATATGCCGAAGAGAAAGATAATGTTCAATAGCCTGGCAAGGGAACAAGAATTCAGGATCGCCAGTCAGCCTCTAGAGTCTGTAAAGGATTACGTTTATATGGGTCAATTACTCAAAGGGGACCCTGATCATGAGCAAGAAATTTAGAGAAGAATAAAATTGGGTTGGAGTGCATACGGCAGGCATTGCCAAATCCTGACTGGGAGCTTATCACTGTCGTTGAAAAGAAAAGTGCACAATCATTGCATTCTACCCGTGCTAACATATGGGGCACAAATTTGGAGGTTAACAAAGAAGCTCGAGAACAAGTTAAGGACCGCACAAAGAGCGATGGAAAGAAAAATGTTAGGCCTAACGTTAAGAGACAGGAAGAGAGCGATGTAGATCAGAGGACAAACGGGGATAGCCGATATTCTAGTTGACATTAAGCGCAAGAAATGGAGCTGGGCAGGCCATGTAATGCGTAGGATGGATAACCGGTGGGCCATTAGGGTTACAGAATGGATACCAAGAGACGGGAAGCGCAGTCGAGGACGGCAGAAAACCAGGTGAGATGTTGAAGTTAGGAAATTCGCAGGCGCAAGTTGGAATACGCTAGCGCAAGACAGGGGTAATTGGAGATCGCAGGGAGAGGCCTTCGTCCTGCAGTGGACATAAATATAGGCTGATGATGATGCTGATGATGATGACACTCAAAGTTACCGGTTGCTTTCATTGTTTTTGTTTTCAGTGGGCGCCACAAGGTGGTGCTACGTTTTGGAGCGATGTAGGCTCCCTGTGTAAGCTCCCTTTAGGGAGCCAGAGTTGCGCCAAGGTACGCCATCTTGGGTTGCAAAGTTGTGCGGGAAAGCCACTCTCAGTACGCGTAGGAGCCGCGCTCGCGCGGCACTGTCAGTAACTTTTTCTTTTGCTTTCTTTCTATCCTTTATCATGTTGCGAGTAAAACTCGATCGCTCACCTCATGTTTACGAGCCTGTATTTTACGCTTACGTGCCTTAGTATGCAACCATTGCTTAAAATATAGCGTGTGAGGAACATACACACCGGTGCTATACTTCTCATAGTAGCACTTTCCATCTTCACACTTTCGATCGCGATCGAGCCACATCGGCATAGAATTTCTCAGTCGCGATTGGCTCCTTTGCGCTAACTACGGAAGGAAGCCATTCGCAGTCGAGAATTTTCACCCGGATCGGGCTTGATAGCGATCGAGAGTGGCCGTGTGACACCAGTATTAGGCGTGCATGCATGCGAACACGGCTCGCGACAGCTGAAAATGTGAATGCGTGATTCAACATGCTGCCGCGTCCAACATTCCTTATGTTCAAAGTTTGAAGGCTGAATTCAGGTGAATGACGCGAGCAATTGCATGCACTATTTGCATTGCGCTGCACCACTATGTTGATTTTAATGATTCCAGTATAGCTTCCTTGTCGCGTTTTACACATCACGGACAAAATTATATGTGGTATGGGTCTCATCTAGCCGACACACGCGCTGACTAAAGCTGCATGCATCGCGTATTTATAGTTCTTCTGGGTACACTAAATTGTACAACTTCTGCAGTGCCGTGGTTAGATTAAAAAGCAAACCATGCTTTTATTTCTTGTTTGTTGAACACCATAGAATATATATATATATATATATATATATATTGTTTTGACGGAAGCATCCGAATAGCAGGTTTACTGAAGCGATGCCATAGCCATTTGCCAAGACTAATTAAACGTCACAGTACATGTGATTTCTAAGAATTTTTACACACATGCTGATATTCCAGCTGATAACACGAATTAGAATGACCACCAATGTTTGGTAATGCTACGCCGCTACTGGAAATTACCAACGAGCCAAGCAATAAGGTGCATTTTATTGCAATTTCTGGTTTCCAACACAGCGACGTGAACTAAACAAAAACTAAATCACACTAACGAATCAGAGTCCTCGAAAGCCAACAGTTGACAAGCAATGAAGCGACAAACATCCTTATCACGATGAGAAGTGAATGAGACCAGCAATGGTCCAGCAATGGACAGTCGTGGTGGACAGACGTGTTTCTCCGGGGCTCCGTGGTGGCGACAAAAACATAAGTTTTGTTGTGTACGCTTTGAGCTTCCTTCGGTTGTTAGACTTGCTGTGTTTTTTTTTTTTCGTTTTTTTTTTCTTTTTTAGCCTTTATATAGGTTGGAAGTGGCAAGGCTATCAGATATGTTGTTGTATTTTTTTTTTCCTTCTTCGTGTGTGTATCGGGTGTATTTCGTTTTTTAGGACAGTCCGAACGTCGTTCCCTGACACGTGTTTCAACACGTGCGTCCGCGTGGTACGTTAAGTCCTTTAGTCTCGAAATAGTAGGTTGGAAGTGTCAGGGATATTAGCCATTAGTGTTTTTAGCAGTGTGTGTATTTGTATCGAGAATATTGCTTTTGTAGGACAATCAGAGTGTGGCCACGTGTGATGAATTAAGTTTGCTCGACATTTTGTGCTGATACTTTGTGATATATTGCGGATAAATAAATTCTGGCATTTTAAGGTTTTAGGTTCTGTGCGTATCGGCCTTTGTAGGTACGTACTTCGGAAGGTTCGGTGATAGCATTTCAGAACGCCAAGTGTAACATATGGCGAAAATGGCGGGAAGGCCAGCGGGGTGCGGGGGGTCTCTCAAGGTAGACGAGGGGACTGATGAGAATAGCGTGGAAACTGAGCCAATCGACAGACACTGTGATGTCGATGCTAGGCTAAAGAAAATGGAGGATGTCCAGATTGAGCTTGGAGTCGGATCGCAGAGCTGCGAAATGAACTCAATGTGGAACGTGATGCACGGAAGGCAGTGGAAGAAAACCTCCATGCAGCCGAGGAAAAATTGAACAGGGCCGCCATTACGAACGAAAATGGTAGTGGCGATGAAGCACCGGCTCCCAGCGAGAAGGACCGGAAGTGCCCACAAAGCACATAGAATGCGTGGAACATGCTGGAAGGAGGGTCACCGACAGTGACGCTGCGGCGAAGGGAGAGCAGAAACGCAGGGGTCAATGCCCTGTGTCATATCCGAATCACGCAGTGTTGCCAGGTTTGGCTATATATAGCCAAATTGGGCTACAGGAAAAACATTTTGGCGTAGACTTCGACGAGTTGGCTATGTGGCTATATTTGGGCTACTGAAAATTTGCGACTTGGCTTTGTTTGGGCTATAAGTGGCGCCCTAATACACGCTCCAGTACGCAATAAGCAAATCTCGAAGGCTTTGTTTTAGCTGGCTAAGCCGGCCGCGTGGCTGTGCGTGTGCGAAATGACCGCCCCTCCCCTTCCCTGTCTGCGCCATTGTCTGAGCCGGTGGCTTTGATCTTTGATGCACTCAAACTTACACCCCGCTTGACCGCTATGCACCCGATCCCCGGGCATCGGGATGAGCCTGGGAGTAGCGGGTTTTTCACAGTACACTGTACTAACATGGCTATTCTCAGGAAGGGAGAGCCATAACATAGGTTCGGGGCTGTCGGGTGATCGTGGCGCCGACATGAAAGATGGGAAGCACGGGTGGATGACACGCTCCAGTGTGTTCATGGCCATGTCTTCTGGATGAAGTATTGTGCCGGGCACAGCTTTCGACCTACTCCACGTTTCTCGCGCGAAGCTTTACTGCCATTTTCCTTCTCCTGCTAGATGAATTTTTGTTCGTGCTTGCATTCGAGATCCACTTCGATCGGTTGGACGTAAGATCGGATCCTCCTCAGAGAGGAGAATCCAAACAAGGGGAAGTGGGTCAAGTATGCGAGAATGTATAAAATAGAATGGGACCAAGACCCCGAGCCAAAGGTGGGTTCAGCATGGTGCTGTTACTTCAAGATGGCTTGCCCGTAACGTCACGGATGCAGACACTCATTCTGCTAATATCGAAACATGTTTGTCATGATGACATCAGTCCACGACGTCACATGAACTTCACCCACCGTGTTAGCTTATCTTGTGAGGTGTCGCACTGCTGGCTCGAGGACGCGGGTTTGATTCCCGGTCACGGCGGCCGCATTTCGATCAAGGCGAAATGCAGGAACACCCTTGTACTTAGATTTAGGTGTACGTTAAAGAACCCGAAGTAACCAAAATTAATCCGGAGTCCCCACTGCGTCATGCCTCCCAATCATATCGTGGTTTTGGCACGTAAATCCCCAGCAATTATTAGAGAGTTTTAGAATAGGGCCTCAAACGTTTTGGGGCCCCAAAGCAATAGTGTCGAAGCCACTGTGCATGCGTAAGACGCAAACTGTTTTTGTGTTTTCCGTCGGGCACGCTATTTCATCGATTTAGCGTATGGTAGCCACCATAATTCAGTGGGAGCCCCAAAAGCTGTCCCAAAAGCTTTCGTCAACAAACATCGCCGCGCCCATGGACGCGACGGCTCTAACCTAGCACGAAACTGGGCTCGATTCGTGGTGATGCGTGAACTTCGCAAGCTAGAAGAAGTAATTGCGGTTACCGCTTCCTCTCAACTAACATGTGTAATGAAGATTGATTCATTATATGCCGCTGATTCCGAATTCAATTGTCGATTTCATGGCTCGTAAGCCTATCACGGATTGACTTGGCTGGGTCAAGGTGCGTAAAGTGGGTTACTCAAAACTAAGCGCAACAAGTTGCTTGCTGCTAATAGAATAAGTTCTAAATTGTAATTAAAGGCGAAAACACGAGAGTCTAAATTACTTTTCTTATCATAAAATGGTATATTTTATTGTAATATTTATGACAGCTTTTCTTTGACGCCGTAGTGATCGACGTTGCAAAAGCAACACGCTATCCGTAAACGCAAAACGCCCATTCCAAAACTCTTCATTCCTGCATGCCCCAACGCTAACACCCGCAAAGCTCTTTGGGGCCCCAAACTTTAGGGGCCCCCATTCTAAAACTTTATTACCACATCAACATGGTTTGCTGTTTGACAGTAACCGATTTTCACAGCATAACCACTGTTATCAATTTGTTGTTTATACCATTGCTCTTTGTGCGCCGTCGCGGCTTTTACTATTTCGAGCGAGTTAGTTCGGGACGTGCTTCTCGGCGAAAACGACTGCGCGCTTCTTACACTAGTGTGCCGGTTTGAGCAGTAATCTTTTAAACCTCCACTTACACCGATTCAGACAGTGAGTGGCATCTGTTGCCTGTCCCTTTTATTAACGCATGTTCTTGGTGTGCTAGAGACCTAAAATGGCGGCCAGGTTGATGTAAATAGACAGTATATAGAGCATGTACCAGCTAACCCAGGCCAAGCTAACTAAAAAAAACGAGAGAACGAGATAGGACGATCAGACAAATGACACGAGGTATTATAGCGTGATGACTTGTTTTAGCTCATAAAAAAAAGAAGCCGTGAGTACGTCGCCGTCGCAGATCGCTGGGCAGCTGTAATTCTACGCCGTAGGCAAAGATGACGTGGGAGATCGGTGATGCTAAACATTATTTTGCATTCACGACAGCTAAAAAGCAGACTTCGTAGTTAATATTACTGCAAATAACTCAAAATAATAACGTAGTACTATATGTCATAAAATAAAAGCACTAATTTCGCCCTCTGCAGCGATTGGCTGGAACTTGAAAGCTTCCGAGGCCAACCAAAAAGTGTTCTGTGCAAGCATAACGTCGCTGTTATTGATGTCAAGGGCGACCGTCACGGTGGCACGGACATTTTGTTACGAAGGGTTGTGCAAAAAAAGGATTGCTGTAGTCGAATGTGAAAATGTATACTGCAAATAAAGCTGCAAATAAAGATGGCTATATTTGGCTACGAAATGTTTTGCACTTCTCTTGCGTTTGGCTACATTTGGGCTACAACTTCTCTAGCTTTTGGCTACACCGCCTCGTCGGACCTGGCAACACTGGTTCAATCACGCGGACAAGGAGGACAAAGGAAAGCAGGGTGAGACCTCGTCCGGAGGGGAGAGTAAAAAGGTGATAATCACCGGTGACTCAAATCTGTCGAGGTGCTCAGCGGCAATTGTGGAGCGGGTGAAAAACGACAAAAGAGTGGCGGTAGGGACGTTTCCAGGGAGGGCATTGGCCGATGTCGTGGAGCGAGCTAGAGAAAAGCTCGCGGAGAATGCGCAGGCACGCAACCTTGTAATAATAGCGGGCGGCCTAAATGACGTGCTGAGCAGGAAAGGGGCGGGAATAGCGAATAGCCCAGCATTTTGCAAAGGGTGTAGACGCCTTACGCGAGGTGTCTCCACGGGTGCAGATTGTGGTATGCACTGTGCCGGAGGTACCTGTACGTGACATTAACGTACAAAGAGCAGTTGCGGCCACTAATGAGGCGATTTGGAAAATGAGCCGAGAGAAAGGTTTCGAGGTTGTGGAAGTCAACAGGGAAGTGAGAAGGTATGGTGGCTTTGAAAGAGACGGAATCCGCTTCGATCACAGGCTTGGACCTGAAGTGGGCTGGCGACTCGCTGCCCGCGCAATTGCTTTTTTGGGGGGCCCACGGGCGCTAAGGAGGCCAGGGTAAGTAGTAATGAACAAAGTCCCTTAGGGGAACCTCTGACTAACAGCACCGGTAGCAAGAGAAAAACTAGAAAGAAAAGAGCTCGCTGTGCAATATGTTATATAAACATGCAGGGCGGTAGAAGAAAAGTGGTTAGAGATTGAGGAGCAGTTAAATAGAGAACAAATAGGTGTGTACGCGTATACAGAAACGCACCATAGAGACTTAGAAGAGCCACCAAGGATTGAGAATTACGTTTGGGAAGGGTGCAACCGAACAAAATTGGAAATAAAGGGAGGGGGAGTTGGAATGCTCATACATCAGGGGGCCAAGTGGGAAAGACTAAATTCAAAGTGTAAAGAGCACCTTTGGCTATCAGGCACAGTAAGTGGAAAGAAAACTTGGCTGGGAGTGACGTATTTATGGACAGGGAAAAATTGCAAAGAAAAGAATGAAGAGTAAGTGAAATGCCTAAGTGCGGATATTAAGAGTTTCGGAATGGAGGACAAAATTATCCTGTTAGGGCGACATGAATGCCCCCATACCGGATCTAGATGGTTATACCGACAACAACGGGAGGTTAATGCTAGATATTTGTGAGCAACATGCCCTCGTTATCGTGAACACGGGGCCAAAATGTGATGGCCAGATCACATGGGAACGCGGAAATAGACAATCGGCCATCGATTACTGTCTGATGACAGAAGCAATTTATGATAAGTTGAAAGAAATGGTAATTGACGAGGAAGGGGATAGCAGCATAGGGAGTGACCATAAACGCATCATTTTGAAAATGGGATATGTAGTTGGGAAAGAGAGCAAGGAACGAAGAATGACCAGTCCAAATTTGAACGATGAACAAATAGCAAATATAGCCACAAGAGTCGAGAAAGAACTTGATAAATGGCCAAGCAAGGAGTAGGAATATAGTGAGCTTGTAAGTGTAATGACGAGAGAAATGAGGAAAGAGAAGCAACACGCTTGTTGGATAGGAAAAAGGAAGTCGAAAAGCTGGTGGAACAGGCAGATACGGGAGGCGATCGACGAACGAAAGAAAGCATCACGAGAACACAGGCAGGCAAAAAATGCACATTTGCCGCAGGATGAAATATACAGAAAATGGAAAATATACCGCGGGAAAAAAAAGCATTGTTCAAATATCAGTTCAAGCAAGGATTAAAGGTGAAAGTGAACATTGGTTGTCAGAAATACGTGAGAAAAAGAAGGCCTCACCTAGAATATTTTGGAACCACATTAAAGTATTAGGCAGGAAGTTGGGAACAGTACAACATATTCATGATGAAGATGGAAACAAACTGGAAGGGGACGCGGCATTAAATTACGTTCGAAAAATAACAGCCGAATCATTTCAGGGCAATGGCGACGGTGGTTTCTGAGGAAAAAAATGAGAATGAACGAGATCCAGACGGAAAAGGAGTTGGTGCTGAGCAATTTCAACTGTGAGAAAGCGGAAGAGAAAATTACTAAACCCACAGCCACAGGTTTAGACGAGGTTCCCGTTAGATTGATTCACGAGCTAGGACTAAAAAGCAAGGAAGCTCTATTGACAGCAGTAGAAAAATGCTTAAAACATAGGTGAATACTAGACAGTTGGCGACAAAGTAGAATGAATTTAATTTATAAAGGTAAGGGGGAAAAACATAAAATTCACTCTTATCGACCGCTGACCATTACAACGGTAATATACAGGTTAGCAATGCAGGTGATTAAATTGAAGCTGCAAGAATGGGCAAGAATAATGGCATATTGGGAGAACTTCAGAATGGTTTGAGAATCGGTAGGCGGCTCGATGATATCTTATTTGTCCTTACTCAGTGTATTGAAATATCCAGAAAAGAAAGGAGACTACTATATCCTCCTGACTTCCGGGTTGGATTTAGGTTCACAGATTTTCCTAGAACTTTCAAGATAAGATGTGTAGACAACAAAGATGAAAAAATGACACGTATTATTCCAGTAATGTCCATGGTTTTAGTATGGCATGATGTCCAATACAGGGTGTTTCAGCGAACACTTTCAAAAATTCTTAAAGGTTGCCTATGGCAGATAGCACAATTCTAGTTCGTGAGCTGGTCTACTCGAAGAGGCGGACATTACTAGCACAAGAAATTGAAATGTATAATCGAATAATTAATGGGAATTCACTAACTAAGTTTTAACTAATTACCTGATGGTCCATATTGCAATTTACAAATTGTAGCCGTGGAGTTCGCAAGGCGATCACTTGGAATGAATTCTCGCGATGACACCAGTTTCGAGATATTAATTCCTGAACTTTGCGGAGAAAGGCATTGGCGTTCCAGTTAGGTTCTTAACAAAACGTAGCTTTTTGCATTGAAGCCCAAAATTAACTGGAACGCCAATGCATTTCTCCGTAAAGTTTGGGAATTAATATCTCGAAACTGGTGTCATCCTGCGAATTAATTCTAAGTGGATCCGCCTGGCGAACACCTACTGCTACAATTTGTAAATTGCAATATGGGCCATCAGGTAATTAGTTAAAACATAATTAGTGAATTTTTATTAATTAGTCGATCATGCATTTCAATTTTTGTGCAAGTAATGTCCGCCTCTTCGAGTAGACCAGCTCATTAACTAGAATTTGGCTATCTGCCACAGGCAACCTTAAATAAATTTTGAAAGTTTTCGCTGAAACTCTCTGTATACTGGACACTGGAACTTTATCAGGTAAATTCTGAAGTAGTGGGCTTGCAGCAACAGAAAGCTACTTTACTGAAGAAAATTGTTACAGATGCTGGAAGAACCGTTTATTAATCAACATTTGACAAATATCAAATAAAATACAAAGAAAAGTGGGTCCTGATTTGCTTCCCGCAAATTATGAAAGCCATGAAGGGCCGCAGAAAAGCTCGGGATCAACGATTGTGTCATCGTCGCTGTCCGACAAGTCGAGGTCTGACTAGCTGCCCTGGGCTATTGCTCCGCCGTGTCATCCGACACGTGAGGCCTGTCCCCTGAACAAAAAAGGAGGCACTTGATCCAGGAACGCCATAAATGAAAATTGGGTACAGTGACCTTGGTGAACTCGGCGGTAATGCAGTTCTACTCAACGTGAAAGCTGGGAAGTGCGAAGCAGTGATTCATCGGTGTTTCCCTTGTGTTTATCTTATTTTATCCTGCGTGTATCTTCTGTTTAACAATCCATTATCCGTTTTTACACCTGTGCTAAGGTACAACTGGTACGAAACCACCACGCACATGGAGCCAAAGCACCACGCACATAGAGCCAAAGCCTTTGCTGCGCGTGGCCACGACGAGATGAGATCAAATTACAAGATTTTCACGAGTTTCTGCTAATTAATGCGCTTAATGCTTGATTATTCTGAATCATGTTAATTTACTTTAAGCCGGTTTTGATCAATTCTGCACTTGACCCTGTCTTGAGCGTGACCACGACATGACACGCCGACAGCCCGGGCCCCTCAAGTGCTTCGCACTTATAAGAAACAAGCAAGCACGAAGAAACACCGCGTGACACCGAAATGAATGCGCGCACAACGCACTGCACGTGGCGTCCGTACATTCGCAATGACGGTCTTGTGTACCGCTGTCCAACGTGTTGGACATGCAATATCAAATCACTAGCAGAGAAAAGCAAGCGTACGTGCAACTAAAATTTTCTATTCAGTATACTTCCTGTATCATTACCTTTCCAGTTGATCATAAATAGCACGCTAAAACGGTCAAACAATACTATGCACAGCACTTACTTCTCCTGCGGTCACCGTAGAATGCCGCTCCGCTGAACGCCGCTATGTCGTCTCCTTTATTTCCGGATCCGCTGGCGCAACTTCGACAAAACTTCATAGATTGCACTAGTAGGTGTCCAAAATATTGGACAACTGGTTTTTACGGGGGAAATGCGCCTAGGACGGCATAGTGATGAAGTATTTGATGTTCAATATATTGGACGAATCTCCATAGCTAGAACTCAGGAGGATATGTGACTTTTCTAGACATTACCGGAGCGTATGACAACGTAGATCGCAGCATTTTGTGGAATATTCTAGAAGAGGAAGGTATAGGCAACGGCTGTATGCAGCTATTGAGGGAGATTTACCCAGAAAATACTGTTTACGTTGAATGGGAAGGGATGACGAGCGAGGATAAAGTTGATATCAACAAGGGACTGAGACAGGGCTGCCCTTTATGCCCGCTGCTGTTTATGATGTACGTGGTAACGATGGAAAGAGCGCTAGAAGGAATCAATATCGGGTTTAACTACCCATACAAACAAGCCAGCACAACAGTTGAGCAGCAGCTTCCAGGTTTATTTTATGCGGACGACATTCTGTTGCTTGGTAACAAGCAAAGTGATATGCAACGTCTGGCTGATATCTGTCTTTCTATTTGTGTGTTTCTCAAAAATAAAGGTAGGGCATTGGGCAAAATAATAAGAAGAGCTGGTGGCGCAACCTATCACCTCATTTCAAAGGGGCGCTCATAGCATCCATCCATCCATTCATGTTGATGTACTTCCGGTCTATCTACTTCCGGCTTATAACAGCTTCGCTGTAAAAACGAAGTGCTTATTTTTTATGGAAGGTTTGTAATACCTGTGTCACACGGGCACATTTGGAAGACCTTCCAGTCGACGGCCTTCGAAACGCCACAACTCTATCGACTCAAAGGAGTTGTCGCACTGCTACAGGGCAGTTTTGTAAGGCCGTTGAGTGGTTCAGGCGTTTCTCGCAAAAGTGTGTAGCACTGCGGATTTTTATTTTCGTTTTCATGTCACGAAAAATTAACAGCATTAAAACCACTTACAAGCACTATAATTTGTTTTATGTATGTTTATGCATTACAAAAATTTGTTTATGCATTGCGATACATATATGTTTAGTTTTTAAGTTGTTGAGTTGCGAAACTGTGGCAACGTTTGCGCCGCTCGATGCGGCTGCCGTTTTGGAGTTTACATGTTTCAAACGATTTCAAACTATGTGCAGTTCGCACATATCAAGTGGCAAAAATACTTTATTGAATAATTAAAAACACTCATGTATAGTATTTTTAGAGCATTTTGGTTTGATTTGCTCTTTCTAACCGTGAGTACGAGCACACTGTGAACGAGAGGGCATGTTCCCGCTGTTTCCGCTTCCGTTGCTCAAAGGCCGTGGATACGGTGGCTAGATTGGTAGGTGTGCCGACCGGCGTAGTTCACTGCTTCTCCGCATCATGACAGCAGGAGTGGCGCTGCGGTCAGAGGTTTGCCGTGAAGCGCGCGTCGTCTGCTACTGAGAGTGTTGTTATTGCGCGCCTGTTATATTTAAGATAATGGGTTTTTCACGATAAAACCTGAAGACAATGGTTAAATCATGTTGAGAGAGTGCTTAACAGTGCGATGTTTCTTGTTGCAATGAGTAATTTTCAAAAGCGGTCATTTATATCGTCTGTTAACACACTCACTTCACGGAGCGCTCCGCTCGCAGTCGCGATATAGTTCTCCGAGTTCTTGTAATTTCCTTAGACGTTTAAGGAGCGAAGTGAAGACTGTGAGTGATGAACGTGAATACCAAGCTCGTGAGACTCCGGAACAGAGGGAAAGTGTTCCTGCACAGAAGAAAACAAGCCGGAAGGGCACCACTTGCATTGCGCCGAATTGTAAGTTCGGCTACAAACATGCAAGCCATGCGCGAAAGAGTCATTGGTTTCGATGCGCTGAGACCCAGAACTTTCCGAGAGACGTGAGCTTGCCCTTCGCCGTGCCGAAATATGTTTCAACTGCATTAGTCATGTCCCAGCGCCACTTCAAGGAGCATGTCATCGAGCGTATGACCGGCAGGAAGATTGTGCGGATTCCGATGGCGTACGTATGTTAGAGTGACACTTCCTTCGTTGCTACTGGACGCTGCGCCTTACATATTGAATAAAATTTCTAGTAAAAGAACAAGCGAGGCTCCAACGGCATGTCGGTGGTTGAAATAATCCGGAAGAGACAGCGAGCCAAACCAATGCCTCCTCTGGAGACATTGGGCAAACTTAGACACGCTCCAAGCAAATAGGATGCGAATGAAAATGTCGCGTGTTCTACAGGTGAAGAATGAGTATTTGTAAACAAGTGAAGCAATGAACCTGCTCAAAGGCTGCCGACGAAATGTTTGTGTGTGCAAAAAATTCAGCTTCAAGTACAGCGGCCGCGGTTTACAACGCAACGACTGGCAAATATGCCCTGCCGCTGGCATTTCTTTCCCCTTTCGCCAGCTGAAGCGTTCAGGAGTCATAGGTTGTGAGCAGCATAAAATAGAAATTACGAACAGCATCATCAACCTAATACATATATTTCTCGCCTGCACTTCCTTGTGACGACCAAAACTCAGTTCCTGAGCGTACTCCAGAAAAGAAAAATCACCTTGCGCTGCGGCTATACGCTACGTGCATTTTGAGCGCTGTGATGCAGTGTAGTGTTTCATTTAAAGCTATAGTTGCAATAAAAGCTTGGTGTACGTTGCTGCATAGTTTGCGCGTGTGACCGAAGAATTACCTAAATTATTATTGCATTCAAATATACATATATACGATCTTCACGAGTCCAAACTAGGATTTTTCATGCTACAAGCCACTGCTCTCATCATACATAATCGCCCACCGTAAGAACTCTTTTTTTTTTTCTTCATCACGAACAAGTTTATAATATATTTTGTGAGTTTATAATAACCCCAATACAGTCAAGAAAATCGAACCAAAGGATTTTAGTTGTACGAATATCAATATTTATTCCATTGTGTTTTACATCCTTTCAAGTCAAAGCATTTCTCTTGCGCATTCCATGGTATAAGAATACGCACTGCACGTTCACGTACAGCCCCTACATAGTACATACTACTGTATACATGATAATACATCTATTCTGCAAAGCAAACTTCACCTTTCTCGCTTTAGATGAACTGATGGAGGACTATTTCGTCCATGCAGAATTTGCACTTCTCCTCGTAGACTCAAGTTTAACGTGTTTGCCGAACTAAACAGCGTTAATAGCTATTATATTCTTGAATTTCAAACGTGGAAACAAACAGGTGACGGAAAAGGCAAGTACGTTACCTTCGCAAGTGACAAAGCTCTGGTGCGTTCAGAAATTCGTGGTGGTGGTGGTGGTTACAACATCTTTATTGCAAATCATGGTGGGGTCTCAGGGTGGCCCCTGTTGGGGGCGACTCCCTCGGCCCAAGTGACGATTTTTAGTTGTTCCCTGAGATCGGCGGCAGTCCTAAGTAAGGTCTCCCAGGTAAGTTTGGAGGGGGCTGGCAAGAGCGTATTCGGGGGAGGAAAACCCCTACATCCCCAAAGAATGTGGTCTTGTGTTGCCAATTCGTCCATGTTACAATTTTGACATATGGGGTTAAATTCCCCATTTGTGATAATCGCCAATCTGTGCGGACTCAGAAAAGAGTCTGTCTGAAGCTGGCGAAGGACGGTGGCCTGCGCTCTGGTAAGGTCCCGATGAGGCGCCGGGTATGTACGCCTCCTTTCTTTATAAAAGTTTGTTATTTCATTATATGTGGTCACCACCTCACTCAGAGAATCCGAGTCAGAGCGGCGCGCCTCCCGGCTTGTTAACCCTCGGGCGATACGGTGCGCCTCCTCGTTCCCAGGATTTCCCGAGTGGGCGGGGACCCATACGAGATTAATAAGTCTGTCCGCTTGATAAAAAGTGTGGTAATAATTGTTTATGATTTGCTGCGTAGTTTTGCTAACAGTGCCTTTAGTGTAATTTAAAATCGCGCTTTTGGAATCGCTAACGATTGTATGAACGAGGTCGTTCGTGATGGCTAGAGCGATAGCTGTCTCCTCCGCCTCAAGGGCGGAGAAGGCCTCCACCGTGGCCGCGTTTAATATGCGGCCGCTCCCGGTCACTACGCTCACAACGTATTTTCGGTTACCCTGCGCCGCCGCATCCACATAGGCAACAGAGTGGTCGTCTTTGTACTTATCCCACAACTGCTTTGCCCTGGCTGTACGACGGTTGTCGTGCCTTCCTCTGAGCATGTTTTTAGGAATAGGTTTAATGATTAGCTGCCGCCTTGTGATTTGTGGTAAGGGGGTTCGTCCCACAGAGGCGATTGTGGGATTCAGGCCCAGCTTGTCTAGTATGTACCTTCCGGCCTGCGTACCGGACAGGCGGAAAATCTGGGCCGTTTTGTGCGCCTCGATTAGTTCTTCTATAGTGTTGTGTATTCCTAATCTCAATAGTTTGTCCGAATTAGTATATTTGGGTAGCCCCAACGCTGTTTTGTATGCTAGACGGATTAAGGCGTTAATTTTGTCCTTATCCGGCCGCTCGCCTTAGGTGGCAGTAAGGGAGGGAATACACTATGCGACTGATCAGAAAGGCCTGATTCAGCCGACATAGGTCCTCCTCCCTCATGCCTGTGTGTCTTGTTGCGATTCTTTTTATCAATGCGCACATTTGTCGGATCGTCGATTGCAGCCCGGCTATAGCCTGTGCGTTGCGGGTGTTGTGTTGTATGAGCATTCCCAGCACCCGGATGGTCAGCACAGGCGGGACCGGGCCAGACTCCATTCGAACCGCTATTGTGTAGGCCTGCTGTTGGCTGTCTGTTTTGTCTGTTCTCTTTCTGATAATTAGTAGTTCGGATTTCTTGGCAGAGCATGTTAGCCCGTTTAGTTTAACGTAATTTTGGACCGTGTCTGCAGCCGTTTGCAGTGCATCTGTGATTTCGCCATCTGAGCCAGTGTTTGTCCAGATTGTTATGTCGTCTGCATATATTGAATGGCTAACGTGGGGTATTGCATCTAAGAGGGGTGGCAAGTTTCTCATGGTAACGTTAAAAAGGAAAGGTGAGAGAACTGCTCCTTGCGGGGTTCCTCGTGTTCCTAAGGTGAAGCGTTCGCTCTTAAGGTCGCCCAGATGAATTTCTGCAGTTCTTTCCCTGAGGAAGTTTGCGATATATGCGAAACTGCGTTTCCCAACGTTCATCTGGTTCAGGTTAGTTAGGATTGAACGATGCGTAACACCGTCAAAGGCCTTGCTTACGTCTAGCGCTAGTATGGTCCTTGTGGCTCTGATAGGGCCTGGCTGCAGGATGTCGTGCTGTAATTGCCACATGGTGTCCTGTGTGGAAAGATTGGGCCTAAATCCCACCATCGTGTGAGGGAATAGCCCCTCCGTCTCAGCGTATTCGTTTAGCCTCGTGAGTATAACATGCTCCATGATTTTTCCTAAGCAAGAGGTCAAGGAAATTGGTCTTAAGTTTCCTAACTCGAGCTTTTTGCCCGGTTTCGGTATAAAAATGACTTTTGCGTGCTTCCAGCTGGGAGGGATGGTGCCAGCTTTCCAATGAATGTTGAATAACTTCGTAATTTCTATGATTGAACGGTCATCTAGGTTTCTGAGCATCTTATTTGTGACCCCGTCTTTACCAGCTGCAGCTGTGGTCTTTATGCTATTAAGAACAGCTCGGACTTCAGCCTCCTCAATGTCTTTATCGAGGGCTTCATTTTCTTGACCTGTGTAGGTATTTGAGACTGGGAAGGCTTTGTCGACGTTGAAGTAGCGATCTTTCAACTCTTTAATGAGAGTGTCGTCATCTCCGGGGAAGGAATGAATAATTCTTTGCATGTTTTTCCGCGATGCAGACTTGGTTTGATTAGGGTCGATTAAGTGCCTAAGCAGGAACCATGTGTTTTTATTGCCCAACTGTCCGTTCATTCGATCGCAAAGCTGATGCCAGTGTTTCTGACTAAGGAACTGGCAGTGCTGTTCAATTTCCCTTTCTAATTTTACGAGCTTTTTGCGAAGGATTTTGTTATGTTTTTGTGACGACCATCGCTTTTGTATGCTCTTCTGTGCTTCCCATAAGTGAATTAGTCTCGAGTCCGGAGTGGGGCCGTCATCTTCCATTTCCGTCTCTATGGTTGCATTACTGGCGTCTTGAAGTATGGTATCGACCCATTCTTCGAGCTCTTCGAGGTTAGAGATGGGTGCGGGAGTTCGTTTATCGCGAACTTGACGGAAAGCGTCCCACCTGGTATGCAGGATAGTAAGTTTACGTTTCCTGTAGCCCTTTAGAAAGGCCGTGATAGTTAGAATGTAGTGATCACTTCCCACGTTCATTTCAGTATTCTCCCATGCGGTTTTTGCAATGTTTTTGACGAAGGCTAGGTCGGGGGACGTGTTTCGACTCACACTATTGCCAATGCGTGTGGGGCGCTCCGGGTCGTTTAGAAGGGTGAAACCATAGCCTTGTGCTGTTTCCCAAATCTTCTTGCCTTTATTTTCCCCCTTTGGGTAGCCCCAGGCTGAGTGCCGGGCGTTAAAATCGCCCAGCACTACGAGTGGTGCTTTATGGGCGTGCTTATAGGCGTTGATCATCAATTTGGATGCGGATGGACTTTTGTCTTTTGGGGGACTATACAAATTTAGAACGAAAAGAGATTGATCTGCTCTTTTATTAGGTAGAATTTCAATGAATGTGTACGCTACCTCGTCACATTCCAAGTCTATTTGAATTGCTGTCAGATTTCTATGCACCATGAGCGCTGTGGTCGGAGAGCGGCCGCATCGAAGAACTTCCGTGTAGGTTGCATAGCCTGTTAATTTGGCTGCAATGCCAATTTCTTGGAGTGCCAAAAAGTCGGGTTTTTCTTGCGAATCTTGAATTGTTAATTCTAGGGCTCGACGTTTTTGTTTGAACCCTCTGCAGTTCCATTGCCATAAAATTATAGGTGCTCCAGCCATCACGAACGCCTGTGAGGATCTAGCCGCGCCGCGCCGACGCTGTGCGATCTGATTGGTCCCCCTGCCGGGTGTCGAGCATCTGACTTTGACATCGAAGCTTCAGATGAGTCATTGTCTCCCGACAGATGCAAGGGATTTGCGGGCGGCTTACGTGCCATGTCAAGGCCTGTATGGGTAGCAAGTGCCTGCACTGTCTTGCTCAGGATAACAATGTTTTCCGTTTGTTGCTTAATTTGCTCGGTTAAATTGCTCATGTTATTTAGAATGTGCTCAAATGCGGTTTCTAGTTGAGCTACACGCGCATCCATCCCTTCCGATTTACCTTTCTTATCACCTGTTGATTCTGTTGGGCCAGCTGCTTTCCGCTTTTCGCCTTTAGTTACGTCAGTTTCCATATTTTCTGCCTCACTCGGAGCGCAAACCACTGGTCTGTTCGCACAGAGATTCTGCGAGGTACTAATTGGGGTTGGTTTGTTTTCGAGTTGTCGAATTTTATCATTAGCGGCAGCCAATTGTTGTTTTAGAAATTTTATCTGCTCTGCCAGCTCCCTCACCTGTTGGTCCTGTTGCTGTTGTGGCTTGCTTTGCTGGGGCCTTGTGGGGGTGCCCTCTTCTCGGGCAGCTTGGCTGATCTTGTAGCCGGAACGTTCTTCCCTTGTCTGCGTCGTTGTCCGTCCGTTGCGTGACTGCTGCTCGGGCGGTGTCTCCAATGAGGTGGTCACTTGCGGTGTTGTTTTGTCGCGGAGGTTAGGTTTACCGCTTCCCCAGGCTACGTGCTTGGCAGGTTCGTCTTGCTGGGATGTGTTTCCTCCGGAGGTGGACTGGTCAATCTCTCTGCTGTGCAGAGGAGGGAATGACTCGGAGCGGTCTCGAAAGACGCCTTGGGTTCGCCCTCTTGAGTGGGAACGCCTGGTCTCTCCGGTGGTCTGGGTGTCGCTTTGTGACGTCGTTTTCTTGTTCTGTTTTGGTTGTATGAAGCGTCTTTTGCAGTTTCGACTACCCGTTGGGTGTGTCCCATGACAAACGACGCAGAGTGGGATGCACGTCGGTTTCTCTCCTTCCGGTGGAGGTGAGTGCTCTTCCCCGCACCTTCGGCATCTGGGGATTTCTGGTCGGGGTTGTGGACATACGTCGGAGCGATGTCCTAATTTCCGACAATTGAAGCAAGCTTCCGGCCTCTCCCTGAAGGGGTACACGTTTAGAGTGAAACACCGATAACGTATCAAGGACGGTAAGTCTCGGCCGGCGAAGGTGATCACAAAGTGTTTTGAATTACCGAGTCTTCTTGCATTCACAATAGGTAATTGCGGGTTCTTGTTTGCTATTTCATCGTGAATGGCTTGGTCCGTTTCGTTAGTATAGGCTCTGTAGACCAGTCCCCGTATGGAGTCGTCCGGAGCCGGTACGTACGCCGATACTGGTATGTCGATGTTATGCTCTTCACAGCGTAAAGATTCAAGAGTCCGGTAAGCGTCCGCCCGCGTTCTATCGGGTGTACTAATGGTGATGGTGTTTTTGATCGGGTGCACTCTCACCTGGTCGGCTTGCTCGGCTTGCGCCTGGTTGATTTTGGATGTCACGTAGATCGCCTCCAAGAGTGCGATAAGTCCAATGTTGGTCAGATTCACGGCACACTTGGGTCGCAACACAATTTTATAGTCCTCCTCGGGCAGTCGAGGCATGGGCTTCCGTCGCGGTAGCTGCGGCGGACGCGACTTATTCTTGGAGGCAGCCGAAGCACCGGCGAGGCCTAGTTCCTCGGTCAGCTCGGTGGGGTCGGTTTTCTTGCGACCGAAGCGCTTTTGGAGGTCTAGCGGGTCGGCCGGACATTTCGGGTGCTGCCACGTACCATCACGTAGCTCCGCGGGGTATATTTCTTCGCCTTCGACGGTGTAACTCATCACTGCTTGCTCGGAGACACTGGCTGCGTCGAGCGGGCGAGCAACGGCGTCTCCGTCGTCGCGCTAGGCCTGGGTTCGGCGTAGCTGTGAGGTGGCGTGGCGCCTACCGAAAACGGCGAAAATCGCCGAAGAATCTTGGTGCCGGTTCCTCCAAATGGTCCGTATGGGTGTCGGAACACACAAGGAAAGTCCTTAGTAAATTTGGTGAAGCTGCGTGAGCCGGTTGCGGAAAAAGATCGAAAAGGTGCGGACTGCATGTGAGATGCGTCCGCTCCCTACGAGAGCTCCGCCAGAACCCCAGAAATTCGTAACTGTCTATGATGGCACTGTGAATGTGGTTTTCAGTTTAAATACGATGGTAAATATGCCGCAGGTTCAATGTAACCTGGCCGCAGCAGCAGACGACGCGCGCCGCCTGCGCCAAACCCCCGACCGCAGCGCCAATTTTGTCGTCATGATGCGGAGAAGCGCTGAACTAGTCTTCGTGCCCGGCGGACGGCACACCTACCCATCTAGCCACCGTACCGTGGAGATTTGGATAGACTTGTTGGAGGCTCCATTGACTTTGATTGTGCGTTCTTCAAAACCACCGGTGTCGTAGCTTGAAAGTTACTCTTTGAGTGAATTGACTCACGGTTGGAAGGCCTTGCTCGGTTTAGTGACGCTCAATTACCCGGGCCTTACTCGTCAGCAAGTGGGATCTTCCGAGTCGGCAGTGCCGGTCAGTTTCTTTGGTTTTAGACTCTCTATTAGTAGCTGTTTGCAGAATTGTGATTACATTTGTGAATTTCTAAGCGATAATATTGTAAATAGAACATAGCGTATATTTATTTCCTATTTTTCGACAATGCTAGAAAAAAAAAGTACGGGTCTTAACTTAAATACGGTGCCATTATTCCAATACCCGCAACGGTAGCCCAATCAATGCCTCCTTTACTAGATGCCCGTCGCGTTGCTCGCTTTTCCATTGGGGCGGCGGTTCCCTTAGTTCAGCATAAATTCCGTGAGGCGGCGCTCGTTGCCTTTTCAACTTCCGGCGGCTGCGGCAGCGGCGATCGACGACTTCCGGCGGCCCTTCTATAGCGCCTGCCGACTCCGAGACAGTAACAGATGCTACGGTAATCTCGGAGGCCGCAGCACGTGTTCTAAGTTGCAGACGTGCGCCACAAGCGGCGCTCGTTGCCTTTTCGGGGAGAAGAGAAAGGGAGAGGGCACGGAACCGGGTTTACCGGACCACGCGCAGGCATCTAGTAAAGGAGGCATTGGCCCAATAGACCGAAATCACCAACCGATCTGCGCATGCGCCGGTTTTCCGGAAGTAGCAATGCCACCATGTTGGTTGTAGTCAACTGGTCAACCCCACCACCGCATTACCCGCTCGTTGAGTACTGCGTACGAGCTTCCCGGACATCTCTGCGACTCCACCACCAAGAAAAATTCTTCATGTAAGTTAACAAGTTACATTGGCTGTTCATTGCATCATGTGAGGCGAACGTTGAAGAGTGCCTGCTGCTCTTTCATTTCTGTTGTTACCCGCTGATTACACGTCGAGCATCGTATTTGTTCGAGCTTTGTATGTAGTACATGCTGATGTACACGGTCGTTTTGCTTTACTATTTTTGCACACGTGCATCTCGGTGATTGCAACGTTATGTTTGCTTAGCGACAGACATAATAGGATTTGTATACCTGTTGGAAACCGGTTTGAAATGCGGCGCCGAAACTTTCGTGGCCTAATGATGCTTACCTACATGGGTTTCGCGCACGACTTGCAGACTTCGGTAACAGTGACATCTAGAAGTTCTTAGGTAAGCTAGGTGGCGTTTTTAACATAAAAATACCGATAGCCAATCATCGCCAAGTCATCGATAGCCAATCAATAGCTAATCGAGAATCGATCAATAATCAATAAATTCCGGAAAACTTGGGGGATGACTTGGCAGTGCTTAGCCTAGCCCAAATAAGTAGCCAATACCTTGTGATAGCCAATCGATAGCACATCAATAGCTAATTGATCAGTAATCAATAAATTCCGGAAAATGCTAGGCATGACTTGGTAGTTCTTAGCCTAGCCCAAATACGTGATCAATACATTGCGATAGGCTATCGATAGCCAATCAATAGCTAATCAATAATCGATCAATAATCAATAAATTTCGGGCAATGCTGGGGATGACTTGGTAGTGCTTAGCCTAGCCCAAATACGTGGCCAATACCTTGCGATAGCCAATCGATAGCCAATAAATAGCTAATCGATCAATGATCAATAAATTCCGGAAAATGCTGGGCATGACTTGGTAGTGCTTAGCCTAGCCCAAATACGTGGCCAATACCTTGCGATAGCCAATCAATAGCTAATCGATAATTGATCAATAAATTCTGAAAATGCTGTGCATGACTTGGTAGTTCTTAGCCGAGCCCAAATACGTGACCAATACCTTGCGATAGCCAATCGATAGCCAATCAATAGCTAATCGATAATCGATCAATAATCAATAAATTCCGGAAAATGCTGGGCATGACTTGGTAGTGCTTAGCCTAGCCCAAATACGTGGCCAATACCTTGCGATAGCCAATCAATAGCTAATCGATAATCGATCAATAAATTCTGAAAATGCTGTGCATGACTTGGTAGTTCTTAGCCGAGCCCAAATACGTGACCAATACCTTGCGATAGCCAATCGATAGCCAATCAATAGCTAATCGATAATCGATCAATAATCAATAAATTTCGGGAAATGCTGGGGATGACTTGGTAGTGCTTAGCCTAGCCCAAATACGTGGCCAATACCTTGCGATAGCCAATCGATAGCCAATCAATAGCTAATCGATCAATGATCAATAAATTCCGGGAAATGCTGGGCATGACTTGGTAGTGCTTCATCATCATCATCATCATCAGCCTATATTTTATGTCCACTGCAGGACGAAGGCCTCTCCCTGCGATCTCCAGTTACCCCTGTCTTGCGCTAGCGTATTCCAACTTGCGCCTGCAAATTTCCTAACTTCATCATCCCATCTGGTTTTCTGCCGACCTCGACTGCGCTTCCCTTCTCTTGGTATCCATTCTGTAACCCTAATGGTCCACCGGTTATCATCCTACGCATTACATGGCCTGCCCAGCTCCATTTCTTCCGCTTAATGTCAACTAGAATATCGGCTATCCCCATTTGTTCTCTGATCCACACCGCTCTCTTCCTGTCTCTTGACGTTAGTCCTAATATTTTTCGTTCCATCGCTCTTTGTGCGGTCCTTGTTCTCGAGCTTCTTTGTTAACCTCCAAGTTTCTGCCCCATATGTTAGCACCGGTAGAATGCAATGATTGTACACTTTTCTTTTCAACGACAGTGGTAAGCTCCCAGTCAGGATTTGGTAATGCCTTCCGTATGCACTCCAACCCAATTTTATTCTTCTGTAAATTTCTTTCTCGTGATCAGGGTCCCCTGTGAGTAATTGACCTAGATAAACGTACTCCTTTACAGATTCTACAGGCTGACTGGCGATGCTGAATTCTTGTTCCCTCGCCAGGCTATTGAACATTATCTTTGTCTTCTGCATATTCATCTTCAACCCAATTCTTACACTTTCTCGATTTAGGTCCTCAATCATTTGTTGTAATTCGTCTCCATTGTTGCTGAATAGGACAATGTCATCTGCAAACCGAAGGTTGCTGAGATATTCGCCATTGATCCTCACTCCTAAACCTTCCCAGTCTAAGAGCTTGAATACTTCTAAGCATGCAGTGAATAGCATTGGAGAGATTGCGTCTCCTTGCCTGACCCCTTTCTTGATAGGTAACTTTCTACTTTTCTTGTGGAGAACCAAGGTAGCTGTGGAATCCTTGTAGATGTTTGCTAAGATATTCACGTATGCCTCCTGTACTCCTTGATTACGCAATGCCTCTATGACTGCTGGTATCTCTACTGAATCAAATGCCTTTTCATAATCTATGAAAGCCATGTAGAGAGGTTGATTGTACTCCGCAGATTTCTCGATTACCTGATTTATGACATGGATATGATCCATCGTAGAATATTCCTTCCTGAAGCCAGCCTGTTCTCTTGGTTGGCTGAAGTCAAGTGTTGCCCTGATTCTATTGGAAATTATCTTGGTGAATATTTTATACAATACTGAAAGCAAGCTAATGGGTCTTCAGTTCTTTCACGTCTCTCTTCTTATGGATTAGTATAATGTTGGCGTTCTTCCAGCTCTCTGGTACACATGAACTTGTGAGGCATTGCGTATAAAGGGCCGCAAGCTTTTCAAGCATGATATCTCCTCCATCTTTTATTAAATCTACTGTTATTCCATCTTCTCCAGCAGCTTTTCCCCTGGTCATGTCTTTCAAGGCCCTTCTAACTTCAGCGCTAGTTATAGAAGGAGCCTCTGTGTCCGGTTCATCACTATTTTGAATGAAAGTAGCTTGGCTGTTTTGGGCACTGTACAGGTCAGTATAGAATTCTTCCGCTGCTTTTACTATGTCATCGAAATTGCTGATGATATTACCATGCTTATCTTTCAGTGCATACATCTTGCTTTGTCCTATGCCAAGCTTTCTTCTTACTGATTTAATGCTGCGTCCATATTTTACGGCTTCCTCAATCTTTCCCACGTTATAATTTCGAATATCCCTTACTTTTTTCTTGTTGATTAGTTTTGACAGTTCAGCGAATTCTATCTGATCTCTTGAGTTGGACATTTTCATCTTCTGTCGTTTCTTTATTAGGTCCTTTGTTTCTTGGGAGAGCTTACCTACTGGTTGCCTTGGTGCCCTACCTCCCACTTCAATTGCTGCTTCTGAGATCAACCTAGTCACGGTTTCATTCATTACCTCTATGTTGTCTTTATCTTCCTTTTCTGAAGCTGCATATTTATTTGCAAGCACCAGCCTGAATTGGTCTGCTTTTACCCTTACTGCCTCTAGGTTGGCCTGTTTCCTCTTGACTAGTTTCACTCTCTCTCTCTTCAAATTGAGAGAAATCCTAGACCTCACTAACCTATGGTCACTGCACTTAACCTTACCTAACACTTCTACATCCTGCACTATGCTTGGATCGGCAGAGAGTATGAAATCTATTTCATTCCTTGTTTCTCCATTAGGGCTTTTCCAGGTCCACTTCCTGTTGCTGCGCTTCCTGAAGAAGGTATTCATTATTCGGAGCCTATTCCTTTCCGCGAATTCTACTAACATCTCTCCTCTTGCAATCCTAGAATCGATGCCGTAGTTGCCAATTGCTTGCTCACCAAACTGTTTGTCCCCATTTTTGCATTGAAATCGCCCATGACTAAAGTATACTAAGTTTGCACCTTTCTCATTGCTAGTTCAACATCTTCATAAAACTGTTCTATTTCTTCATCATCGTGACTAGAGGTTGGGGCATAGGCTTGTACTACCTTCATTTTGTACCTCCTATTCAGCTTTATTGCGACGACTGCTACCCTCTCATTAATGCTGTAGAATTCATCAATGTTGCCCGCTATGTTGTTATGCACTAGAAATCCTACCCCGGATTCTTTCTTATCTGGAAGACCTCTGTAGCAGAGCACGTGGCCGTTAGTCAGCACTGTGTAAGCCTCACCAGTTCTTCTAACCTCACTAAGGCCAATAATATCCCAGGAAATGCCTAATTCTTCAAATAGTCCTGCTAAGCTAGCCTCACTCGAGAGGGTGCGCTCGTTGAACGTTGCCAGGTTCAGTTTCCATTGGCGGCCTGTCTTGACCCAGAGACTCTTAGCACCCTCTGCCACGTAGCAGGTCTGACCGCCGCCTAGGCCAGGTGCTCCGCAGCTACTGGGAACTGAGGGCCATGGGTTAATTGTCGGAGTCATGAGGGAGGTAGTGGCCGAATACTGCACCAGGGAGGCCAATTCCTGTTCTGGTGAGGGAGCGACTTTGATGAAGTTTAGTGGGCCTTCCTAGTGTGGTTGCACCTGAACTAGTATAGCCCCACTAGCTCTCGGCGATATATATATATTTTTTCTTGCCGGTGTCAGGCACCACTCCATGCCTGAAAATGTGGTGGACTGGAGTAGGATTCGAACTTACGACCTTCAGATTTGAAGCCGGGTATTCTACCTCTGCTCCACGCCACCACCTTGCCTAGCCCAAATACGTGGCCAATACCTCGCGATAGCCAATCAATAGCTAATCTATAATCGATCAATACTCAATAAATTCTGAAAATGCTGTGCATGACTTGATAGTTCTTAGCCTAGCCCAAATACGTGACCAATACCTTGCGATAGCCAATTGATAGCCAATCAATAGCTAATCGATCAATAATCAATAAATTTCGAGAAATGCTGGGGATTACTTGGTAGTGCTTAGCCTAGCCCAAATACGTGGCCAATACCTTGCGATAGCAAATCAATAGCTAATTGATAATCGATCAATTTTCAATAAATTTCGCAAAATGCTGGGGATGGCTTCGTAGTTCTTAGCCTAGCCCAAATACGTGGCCAATACCTTGCAATATCTCATCAATAGCTAATCCATAGCTAATCGATAATCGACAAATAATCTATAAATCCTGGGAAATCTAAGTACACGGGTGTTTTCGCATTTTGCCCGCATCGAAATGCGGCCGCCATTCGTCCCCGTGTTTCATCTCGCGTTGTGTATTACCAGTACCACCTATTAATCCGTTGGATCCACGTCTCTCGAAGCTTTCGCTCTTTAGAAAACACATAGAATCCGAAGCCTTTGTCCCTTGTGTCGTTGTTGTAGCATCCAGAAACGCAGCAGGCCAATCCTCCCATCGCACGATGGCTTTACACGAACCATAAAAATGTCCAAAAATCGTTTGGAAACAGGACGCACATGCACTCCGGGCGGCTGGAGCGGCCAGATGACTACAAGTACCAGCATGCACCGCGGCAGCGGTGGCGTCGTGAAACTGGCCGCTGGGATCGGTCTATTGCTACGGCGTTGCGTTGTTGAGCGCGTGGTCGCCCGTTGAATTCCTGCCGCAGAGGACGCATTTCGATGGGACCGAAATGCAAAAAAAGAAAAAAAAACGCTCGTGCACCATGCATTGGGTGGGCTTTAAAGAACGGCAGTTTGTTAAAATTAATCCGGAGCCGCACACTACGGCTTAGTTTATAAACATATCGTCCTTTTGGCCCACAAAGCCCAAGAATTTGATCAATTAATTTACATTTCAATAGTAATTGACTCCTCCAGTGAAATGCAATGAACAGATCACGCAAATATATTCAGCAGTTGCTGTGAGAAGGGAACCGCTGTAACCAGATGCGTCTTAATATAAAAATTGGCGCTGGTACTACTGAGCTGAACGTTCCTCTTATAGCAAGAAACACCCGCTGGTCGAAGAAAAAAATTGCATCATATATCCGTCATCATTGTTTTATTCTTCATTGCGTAGTTACAGCTAGGGTTGCAGCTGATCGCGTAGCACCGCTGCCGGTTCAGTGGAATTCAGTGCTTGTGGTCATGGGTGGTGGTAAACATCTTTCCGGATAATGGCTGAGCGATGGGTTACGCGAAGCAAAATAACAAGAGCGACACAAAGAATTGGTAGGACAAGGAAGAAACCGGCATTACGCCCTACCACAGAGAATGAGTCACTGGGTCGCAAAACTTTCGACGCACGGATTCAATTATCCCTAATCGAGCGTGTTCTGACGCACGAAGAGCGACCCCGATAGTAGCCTCCGTTCTTTATTTGGCCTAATGGCAACAGATATTGCGCTTAGAAGGAAATTACACGATCTCGTTACCATACGCGCCTCCGTACTCTGCGATAATTGGATTTGAATCAAGCGTGTCTGGCGCTCGAACACCGTAAGTTTCGCGACTAGCTACTTCCGCGGACGAGTGGCATAATTTTCGCTTGAAGGCTAGTTGAGCAAGGCACTCGTCTGCTCGCTGAGACTGTGATCATTTGATGGAAATGGGTAGCGCCAACGAGAGGTGCAGTTCCATAATTATCCGAACCTCAGTCAGTGGTAGTCTGATTTTTGTGCTGAATTTTCCTGGCTGAACTTTTATATTGCTAAGATTACAAAAAAAATCTGTTTTTAGATGCCATTTTTAGTTTTCCTGTCAAATGTACAGAGGGGTCCACTGTTAAAGGGAACACCGTAGCGCGTGGCGTCTGCTCGGCGCCACTGCCGGTCGGCGGCCGCAACGAGCATCGCGCAGGCGTAGTGACCGCTGTGGGCGGTGCTCTTTCGTCGTCTGCTACGTTCAGCTGCCGCGCTTCGCATCGTCGCGAAGCAAACAGCTCTCGTAATTTGTGTTTGAACGCAGCCACTTTCCTTCCAGTTGAAAGGAAAGTGACTGGATGATGCATTAATCAGATAAATGCCCTTAACATCAGCAGCAATGACCGTGCCGTCTCTTGTTCGCCTTCTCTTTTCCTAAAGATTTTTCGCCCACCTCAAAAAATGTTTACTGTGCACGTCGATTCCCACGATTTAACGATAACTCGTGTGATAGCTCTTTATAAATTGATATGCTTGTTAAAGGCGCTTGGTGGATTCTTTGTGCAGCCTACGCACTGCAGCGACTCGAATATGCAGTAGTAGAAATGAGATGGGCACTACACACGGAGAAGTATTCTCTAATGTAGCTGTGCCACAAAGAGACATCCGTGATCATATTTGTCTTGTAAGCTGGAACGACAAAAATGCCTGCAAGTAAGGATTTTGCCTCGTCTAATTTTCGTTCAGCTTTGCAATGGCTGTCTATCAGTGTGTGGCCATGCACTCACCGGCCAACATTAAAAAGGCGTGATCGGCTAGCTACTCTACCATCCAAAGCGCGGCAGCAGACGGTAGCAGACGACAAAAGAGCACCGCCCGCAGTGCTCACTGCGCCAGCGCGAAACTTGTTGCAGCCACCGGCCGGTGGTGGCGCCGAGCAGACGCCACGCGCTCCGGTGTTCCCTTTAACAATGGACCCCTCTGTACATTTTTATATCGACTGTATTGATTTTGCTTGCTATTGTGTTGTGCTAATATTGCTTTCGTTACCTTGATGCAACCGAAGTTTCGTCCTTAGCCATTGTCTTCGTGAATGCCTTGCAAGGTATTGATAAAGAAATATTTTAAATATAATTAAAATTAATATCTTAAATATAATTACAATAAATATCTTATATTCTATGCATTGTAAGCAGACACGCAGGAAAGCAACTAGTATTTTTTTCTGTTAGGTGCAATTAACATTTTATTCACTATTGTTTGTCGTCATCGTAATGCGTGCTTGGGTGACATCTTTGTGTACTAATAAACGAGTGCATAATTGCCTACCTTACCAACGCAAGCTTGTCTTTCGCACACAATTTCTCCTTCCATCGAACTTGAGAATGCGGCACGCCGCAGGCAATGACATGCAACCTCACGCAGCAGAATATACGGATTTTCCTTAATCTGCAAAGAAACCTTTTGTAACGCTTGCTGCGCCTTACCTGAAACTTTCTCTGCACGTTTGCACATTTTAGTGACACTTTATCTTGAATGGTTCCCTTTGGAGTGGCATGCTTAATTGCGGGAGTTAGGTTTCTCCACTCGCTAACAAAGCCAACACTAGATACATAGGCAATCGCAAAATGTTTTCCCTGTACAATTGTATAATTAGTTTGTGTATTTTAACTTGTTAGCTGACGCATGTCAATACGTGAAACACTGGTTTCTGTCACAATTCCAGAATCAAATTGCAAGGTGACCCCCATTACGCTTAGACTTAGAACAAGGCGTTATTGTGGTGTTTGTGAAAAAAAATAGAAAAAAAAACACAAAACAGCCTTATTAAATAAATGCTGGAGTATGTGCAAGAAACACGATATGATTATGAGGTAGGCTGTAGGGGGTGACTCTGGATTAATTTTGTTCACCTGTCGTTCCCTGACGGGCACCAAACGGCCCTGTAACTCCAGCGAGTCCGGCCAATTTCGGTGAGGAGTTCATGCTGCGTCTTGCTTCACGCCCTATCACGACAGTGAAATGCACAGAGGAAAGCAAGCGTTGACACGAGCGAGCGACTGGTTGAGTCTTTAAAGACAGCTCACAAAACTATAATCATACATATAAGCCGCAAATTGTGAAGCATAGTGGGTTCCCGGCAATGACGAAATTTTGGAGATATGGATTTGGAAATTTTGCCGCTCTACATACCAATGAGAGTGTGCACTTTACAAAATATAACTGGTTTATGGCAAAATCTGCTGGTAAATTGTGACCGAACACTTTTCTGTAACTAAAGAAGGGTCATTTCCGTAGAACGGACAGCCGTACAATAAAGACCGTAATGCAAAATACGAGTGCTTTCGTATTTAGGAAACGGAGGACTCTGTATGCCAAATCTATACTATACGGTTCAACCGTTAAAATACAGGTGCTTCCGGTACACAGAAAACGAAAGATGCTGTAAGCTGAATCTGTACTATGCGGTCCAACCGTTAAAGTACAGGTGTTTCCCGTATTGCATTTTACAAAGTACATTCATTTTTGAAGAATGTACTATCAGGGTGAGAAGTGCCTATTGAAGTGCCAGCGTCAAACAAATTTTATCGTTGCACTATCATCCGGGATCAGCCTCGCTAACATCTGCGTTCGGAAAGTTTTTGCTGTGGTCTTGAACGCAGATGGTAAGTGTGGCTGAACCCAGCTGATGGCGCAGCGATGCAATTCGGTTGATGCTTGCGCGTCCTTGGTGCTCTTGTCTGTGATAGTACGTATTCTTTAAAGCAAATGCCGTGAATGCAGCTAAAAGCAGCCAGTTGCTATTGAGAAAATTGTCGGGCCAACACAGTGACATAGCTAAAAACGCAAAACACTTTGACTGTGATATGAATGAATTGCCTATATATACAAACAGGTGTAACAATTGAGGTGCCAAGTTCTTTACAATGCAGAAACAATTTTATTTTGTTCAACCACTCGTCTTGCACTTTTTCCTGGTCAAAGTTGTTCTTGATCCCACATGCCTTGCAAAGATAAACTTGCTGCTGTTAGGAGAAACAAATATCATTGGTAAATTTCCATCCCAAGAAAGCTACAAAAAAGGATGATCACAGAGCACAACAAAGCGGTAACTTATGGGTGATTCCACGAGAGATCAACGCGGGTCCAAAAATTCATATTTTAGATTTCATTCAATATTTTATATTTTGCACGCATATCACTCGGTAGTACGAAAGTGAACTTGCCTTCTTTGACAAATGAATACTTTAGGAGAAAAAAAATATCGAAATTCTTCAGGTGGCAGGCGCCATTTTCATGAACCGGGCATTCTCGCAAGTTCACAACAATGTGAAATACAATAATACGGCTACAATGAATGCATTTTCTTGTGTAAAACGTATACGTAAAGAAGAGTCAGCAAGTGTTGTTTGAGGCTTCTGTGTGAAACGGAAGTGTTTTAGAAAAAATTCTTAATTTGCTACATTTTTCGAAATTTGCTATATTTACGAATTTTTGTCTACTAAACTAATGCATGTAGCCTTTTGAAATTTGGTGGGCTATGAGACCTTAACCTGTTTAACGATTGTGCTGAATATTGTTGCTGTATCACAAATTTCCATTTTTACAGTTTGCCTCAAATGTGAAGTTTTGACGAAAATGAACACATTTAAAACTCAAAATTAAAAAAAAAACCCATCGTTACTTTTTCTCAAAATTTCGTAAACAGCTGTCCACAGACACTGGAAAAAGAACATTAAAAACATCTTGCATTATTTTGTTTTTAATGACAATATATGTGGTAGCAATGAGAACTTCGCTGGGATGCAGCAAGGTGCTAAGAAATAGGGACATCGGGGTAAAAAGAATGTCCATTAGCCTCTGACTTGCCTAAACTTGGCCATGATTGCGACAAAAGGGCAGTTTTGGTAAACTAGTATTATGATTACAAGCACGCAGTTCTCGAATGCCTAACTTTCTGACGTAAATTGTGCTACTGGGCCATCATTCGCGCCCATATTTTGTTAGTGCTTTCAGATGATGCTCTTCTAAAAATCGTCTCTTTTGAACGAGTTCGTAGAGTGTAGTAGAATGGGGAGTGGGTCCGTGGGAGGCGGTAGCAAAGTGGTAAAGCGAAATACATTGAAAGTTGCTGGCGGTGTGGCCGCCGCCTTAAGAGGAAGCTTTAGCGTGGGTGCTCCTATCTATTGAATTGAATTTTATTTTCCAACATGTTTACATACATGTTTGAGGTGTATGGGAGTAAAAGTCGCTAAAAAGCAGCTTGACAAAGCTCCCATATCCCTATTGTGTTTGGCAGTGTAATACATGTAAAACGAGAATTCGTTTTTCTCGGCAACCACTGCACCACATTTGATGACATTTGTTGCAGTTAAAAGAAAAGTGAAACTCTAGTGGCTGTTCGTTGCAATTTTTTTATTTAAGTCGTCAACTGTTTAATGAAATTGACAAAATAGCAGAGCTTCAGAAAACGAAGCTATCAAATTTACAACTCTAACTCGGCAATGAAACATCATATCACAATCTTGTAAACTGCACCGAATAGTAATCTAAAGCGTAAAAAATTGCTATATTCTACATGGCTTTAAAATAGACTACTATTTTGTGTGTAGAACTTTTGCAAAATCCTTGTAAACAATGTAACAAATTCACGTAAGAAATAAATTGGCAAATAAATTTTGTCTGCTTTGAATGCTCTAATGGACTTCACAGGTCTGCGATATCTTTTATATAGGTGCAGAGCTACGAGTTTGTAAACTTCGTGCTTTTATTTTTTTCAAACTTACCAATGCTTGAGAGAGAGAGAGCAAGCGAGAGAGGAAAGGCAGGGAGGTTAACCAGAAGTCAGTTTCCGGTTTGCTACCCTACACTGGGGTGGGGGATAAAGGGGTTGGAGACAGTGCAAAGAGAGAGAGAGAGAGAGCGAAAAAAAAACAGAAAAAAAAACATAGGCGTTGGTAACAAAGGAGGCGTTCCAGTCACACGTTCACACAGGCCAGTGGACTTCAGGAACCGCAGGAGCGCTTGCACGGCCTTCTGATGCGATGTTGAGTCGCGTCGATGTTGCAGAATTGTTTCTTCCATAACGGCTGGTCATCCAACTGGTTCAGCACGACGGAGAGTGATTGTCTCTGCACACTGTATTGTGGGCACTGACAAAGAACATGACGAATCGTTTCCGCGTCTCCACAAATGCTTGAAAATTCTAGTTAAATAATGCAGGCCAGAAATCGACATTTTGTGTCCGACAGTCACTAGAATTTACCTTTCTCTCTCATGTGCAACAAATTTAAGTAAAATCGGCCCAGTGGTTATCTCAGAAAATCGTTTCTGCGTTTTACATGTATTTGAATAGGCGGCATCGGAGTTGTGCCCGAGCTAAAGCTTCCTCTTAAGAGCAAGCTTTATTAGATTCGCTTCAATAGATCTGCGTGATCTGGCCCTCTGGATCAGTTGGTCTTATTGAAAATGTGGAAAGAGCCGCCATTACTGCAGCGCTTCGTAAACTGAGGACGCGTACTCAGCACGCTATCATCCTTTCGGATTTGCCAGCGGTGCTCCAACAATTATCCCGTCCATTGTATGGCAGCAAGTTCGGCATGACAGTTATTGATGTTAGCTAAGGAGCTCAGCAATAGGCATTTCATTCTCAAGTTTCAGTAGATACCGCCACATGTTGGACTTGCAGGCAATGATGCAGCAGATTAAATTAAGAGTGCCAATGAATGACCCCTTATGTAAAGACTTCTCAGCACTTCGAATAGCACCTCACCATCCAGGAGTGGTTTTAGCACTTTGAATATCACCTCACTATCCAGGAGTGCTTTAAGGAATTCGTCACGCAGAAGCTATACGCTGTTTCATATAGTAAAAACTAGTTGCGCGAACACCCCCCCCCCCTCCTTGTTAATGCGAAACAGTTCATCTGTGCCTGCCAATACTTCAATAAAAACATAAACGCTCTACTTGGGGCTTAGCACAGCAGACAATTTCCGTAAGAGTGTGCAGAAAAGGGTAATGTTTTCCAAAACACACAAGTTTCTGAGAGAGGAAGTGTCGCGCCTATTTTACCACCTGTTCAACCCACTTTTTAAAGAGGTGGTAGAAGAGAGCAACCGCTGGCACTATCTGCCAGCTAAATCAGCCCTAACCAACACCATCGCCCCCCCTCCCACCACCACCTTATCTTAGGTTATACTATATAATGACGTTACCGACGGAGCCATGGCGAGTATGACATTTTGAGACTTTTACCTGCCGTAAATTTCGTTACTTGTGCACATGCACAGGTAGTTCACCGTTAAATCTGCAATTATCTGCGTTGCAAGCTACGCACACTTGTTAAATAAAATGCGCCATGTAAAGGTTGCTCTGTTGACGTATCTTTACTCACATTCAAGAGAATGAGTATTGTACTAAACGGTAATTTATGCATAAGTATTAACCATAAGGGTAAAATTACCCTTGTGTCGCAATCATGGCTAAGTTTACGCAAGTCAGAGGCTAATGGACGTTCTTTTTACCCCGATGTCCCTATTTCTAAGCACCTTGCTGCATCCCGGCGAAGCTCTCATTTCTACCACATATATTGTGATTAGAAACAAAATAATGCAAGATGTCTTTTAATGTTCTTTTTCCAGTGTCTGTGGAGAGCTGTTTACGAAATTTTGAGAAAAATTAACGATGGTTTTTTTTATTTTGATTTTTAAATAGTGTTCCTCTTCATCAAAACTTCACATTTGAGGCACACTGTAAAAATGGAAATTTGTGCTACTGCAACAATATTCAGCACAATCGTTAAATAGGTTAAGGTCTCATAGCCCACAAAATTTCAAAAGGCTACATGCATTAGTTTAGTAGATAAAAATTCGTAAATATAGGTAAATTTCGAAAAGTGTAGCAAATTAAGATTTTTTTCTAAAACACTTCCGTTTTGCACAGAAGCCTCAAACAACGCTTGCTGACTCTTCTTCACGTATACGTTTTACACAAGAAAAGGCATTCTTTGTAGCCGTAATATTTTGTATTTCACATTGTCCTGAATTTGCGAGAATGCCCGGTGCATGAAAATGCCGCCTGCGACCTGAAGAATTTCGATATTTTTTTCTCCTAAAGTATCCATTTGTCAAAGAAGGCAAGTTCACTTTCGTACTACCGAGTGGTATGCGCACAAAATATAAACTATTGAATGAAATCTAAAATATGAATTTTTGGACCCGTGTTGATTCTCGTGGAATCACCCTTATGTGTTTGAAAAACATGAACATGAATCGGCATTGTTGGAGAAAGGGATGTTGCTGTAGCTAACATTGCGACAAAGGTACTTGTTATCAGAGTAGCAACTGTTTTCCTTGGCAGCATTTTGTGTATGCAGACCTTCCTCACCCTACCCTCATTGGGTGAGATACTGGTGCACGTAGTAGGTCAAGAGAAGCCAATGTGTTAAAATAAAGTTTGGAAGGCAGTGTTTAACAGTGATTGCAATGGAGCGGGTAGGGGCACTGCTGTCAGTTTTTACAAGGAGTAGGGGTGATCAGACCAGAAAAGGATCTACACATGTAAGCAGCATTCAATCCAGTAGACCTAGTCTACCCAGATATCAAAATGGGAATTAAAATAAACTGTTTGTACATTTGGAAACCAAGCAATGAAGAATTAAGAAAAATAATCTTTGTAATAACATGTGTTTTGTTAACATTAGTGGAAATGGAAAATGAAGAAAGGTTATGAATACACATTTTTCAAAAGACGAAGAATAAAAAGATATTGACCAAATAAAATAAATAAGGAGATCAAAATTGAACTGGATATGACCATAAAATAACAAAGAACAGGCTGTGAAAAACAACCTTGCACTCGGCCGCGCAATGCTTGAAACAGCGAAGTTGGGCGATCGTAGCCCAGAATTTTCCGGAAGTGCGTGCTAACTTTTTATTTTATTACTCATGATGACGATAATTTCTTTTTGCACGTCTTGAACTTATGGCCGTCACTGCTCCATGAAGATGCATGGTAGACAGGTTCCGATGCACGTAATCGCGTTCTTTCATTGATGGAGCAATAGAAGCTGTACTGACATATTTATCATCTTCCTTTTTAAATACAAAAAGCTTCAAGAATGAGACAGCACTTTTAATCCTTGTACCTGCCCAGAACACATGTGCTGTTAAATATTGGTGCGCCGTGGCATCATTTAGAAAGGTCTGCTAAGTGACCAGATCCCGCTAGGCCTGGACTTCCACACGGTGTTCTCTCAATCTGTCAATGCAACGGTCAGGCCGATTTAGCATTGGCCACATGACAGGGAGATGTAGTGAAAGACTGCAGTACTACACACAACGAAAGGGGTAGCGTGCTTCTTCGCGCATGCTTGACCTTTGTGCCCACTGTCATTCACTGCTCGGCACATGCGAGCCAGGTTTTCTGGCGCTGAAAACAGCACACGGACACCACACTTGGTGGCTGTGCTTTTCAAGCGGTGCGACAGGTGGTGCACATAAGGCATAATAACCGGTCGTTTATCCGGCCGAGTCCGGATGCCTTTAGCTTTCCATCCTCTGCCCTTGACCTGTTTGCAGGGGCCTTCTAGCAGAGAGGTGATTATCTGTTGGGGGAAGCCTGCCCTGCTTAGACGCTGACCTTGCTCTTGCAAGCTCACTGCCACCAGTGGGCGCACCAACTTATTAAGGGCTGAGCACAAGCAGTTGGCAGCTATGCCACGCTTAACCACCTTTGAGTGAGCTGATCTGCAAATTACGATTCACTTTTTTGATCTTGGTTGATACTTCCAGCAAACGTGTTCTCCGAGGGAAAGACAGGTCAAGGAATTGCAAGCAATCATCGACAGGCATCTCATGAGTAAAACTGAGACCTGGTCCAGATCACTCATGTACCTCAAGAACACTTGTGAATTGTCTGAATGCCCTGAGGGGCCCCTGATTTAACAACCATGTAGTCGTCGACATATAAAAATTCGCACCACTTTTGATTGATCCCACAGGGCTCAAGGATGCTGTCAGTAGATAAACCAGTGGAGTTCATAAAAGATATGGGGTCAGATTCTTCAATAAAAGTTCTCACAGCTGAGTGAATCAGGTTTTGGAACAGAATAAAGTCAGTCAACGAGTTCAATTGAGAAGGCTATGGATACGCTTTGTGTGGCAGACCCTTTCTTCGTACAAAACGCTAATTATGTCATCAATTTATTTGCGAGAAATGACATTACAGAGCCGCTATCTGGCTGGCAATGGGCTTGCAAGAGCAAGCCCAATGCCTTAGCAGGGCGGGTTTCCCCCAAAAGATCATCACCTCTATACTAGGTAAGAAGTCAAGTTCAGAGTATCAAAAGCAAATGGCCAACTGTACCTGGCCAGATAAATGACCAGTTGGTTGTTGTGCCTTATGTGCACCACCTGTCACACCGACTGACAAGCAGGGCCGCCAAGTGTGTGTGGGGGGGGGGTGTCCCTGTGCTGTTTTCAGCGCCGGAAAAGCTGGTTCGCATGTGCTTAGCAGTAACAACCAAGGGCACAAAGGTCCAGCATGCACGAAGCATGCTACCCCTTTCGTGGCATGTAGTACTGGGGTCGTTTACTACATCCCCCTGTCATATGGCAAATGCTACATTGGCCAGTGTGGTCATTGCATTGACAGATTGACAAAGCACCATGTGCACTAGGGGGATCCGGTCACTTAGTGGACCATTGTAAGCGATGCGACTGCATACCAATATTTAACAGTTAAGCACACATGTTCTGGGCAGGTACAAGGGACAAAAGTTCTGTCTGATCCTTAAGCTTTCTTGTTTTAAAAAAAAGACAAATGTGTCAGTACAGCTGCTATTGCTCTGTCAATGATAGAACACTATTATTTGCATCAGAATCTCTCTGTACCATGCATCTTTGATAAGTGGCTTCAAGCATGCGCGACAATTCACGTTCCGCCATCTGTTCGTGCATGAACTGTGAATGTACATATACTATACCCGCACTTTTTCATGTACTACAATCAGTTAAAGACCAGCTTCTACCTGTTGTTGCATCTTCCCTCTTGTCTTATTTTTTTCCTATTTCTTTAAAGCACTGGAAATGCATGAAACAAGGTGCAAGATTATGAAAAGTTGAGCACTCTCTATATTCGTGCCACTGTTGCCAAATTCAAGGTTCTGTCTTCCTATTCAACCTCTCTTTAAATTCAAGAAAATGGCTCATTTTTCAAACGAGTCTAAGTTCAGATGCTATTCAAAGCTTCAATTTTATTTCAATGGAAGGAAATGCTATGGACAGTTCTAATGGGTGAGCATTCATTCAGCAGTACCATCTACAGGTGTAAGCTTAAAATTTAATGGTCTCAATGGACCTTAGTTCCCGGCAAACCGTTAGGAGTTTTTTTTTTCAGCACAGTTGCCTTCACATTATATAGGTTGGCATGAGAGCTAGCAGACTACATCATAGTTGTTGCAACAATCAAAAGTAAAATTTGGCAGTAATGATTGAAAGAAACAGCATTCTGCAATACTTCAAGTTATTGAAAAAGCTGCCAAAAATTAATTAATGTACTGCCACCCCTACACACAATTACAAACCACATTGATGCTCATGGTGTCAATCACTCTATTTAACACTAGACATCAAGTGAGGAGAATAAGGCGATCAGAGGGCTCGATTCTTTTTGTTAGAACATCAAATGTGCATTGCATTAATATTGCACTTCAACTACCAAGGAGCAGTTTGTGAGATGGTGACCGACGCAAAAGAAAACTCATTACATTCTGTGCAGCACAATGTTGCCTGATGAGGTGTCATGCAAACAAATGCACTCTTTCATGTAAAATGACATCCTGCAGTAAAACTTTGTGCAGACATGCCAACCTTAGAATTAAAAAAAAGACAGCATAGTGCAAGGCAAAAAGTGTTAAATTCGTTGAAAAATACTAAAAACTATGTGATTATTCAATGTGTTTACTGTTCATTAATAATTCTCGTTCTCTACGGGTGCTGTTAACAGGCACCATGCATTTACAGTTGTTGCAACAATGACCTGTGCCACAGAAAAGGAGAAATGCTCATGAAGTTTATGCAGGAGTGTACTCCACATTGACAACCCGTTTCACATTCCACTCTGGTGGCCTAACGATTGCTGTTGCCGACACCTGTGCACTAGTAGATACATAAAATATGGCAGCTGCAATTATATTTCCACAAGCTGTAGTTATTGCGAGCTGTCACCAGTGTGCCAGCACACAGCTAAAGTACATTAAAAGCAAGTTAAAACCCTTTAATAAACTTCTCATACAACGAAATTGGAGTGCAATATACTGCATATAAGCTAAATACATGGATAAAATGCAGAATAAATGCAACATGCATAATTCACGTTGCGACAGCCTTCTGAGGTATTTAGTAGTCTGAATTATAAGGGGTTCCAGATTAAGATGAGGAGACAGATTTCATTCCACTGCAGGAATGGCATCACCCCAAGAATTCTGGCAATAGACCGATCCCACCGACCGATCTGCGCATGCGGCGGTTTTCGGGAAGTAGCACTGCCACCATCTTGGTTGTAGTCAACTGGTCAACCACACCACCGCAGTCCACGCTTGTTGAGTACTGCGCACGAGCTTCCCAGACATCTCTGCGACTCCACCACCAAGAAACATTCGTCATGTATTTTAAGAAATTACATCGGCTGTTCATTGCAGCATGCAAGGCGAACATTGAAAAGTGCCTGCTGCTCTTTCATTTCGGTTGGTACCCGCTGATTAGGCGTGGGGTATCGTATTTGTTCGAGCTTTGTATGTAGTACATGTTGATGTACGCGGTAGTTTTGCGTTACTATTTTTGCACACGTGCATCTTGGTGACTGCAGTGTTATGTTTGCTTAGCGACGGATATAATAGAATTTGTATACCTGTTGGAGACAGGTTTAAAATGCAGCGCCAAAACTTTCGTGCCCTAATGATGCTTACCTACATAGCTTTTGCGCACGATTTGCAGACTTTGGTAACAGCGATATCTAGAAGTTCTTACGTAAGCTAGGCAGTGTTTAACATAAAAACGCCAATAGCCAATCATTGCCAACTCATCGATAGCCAATCAATAGCTAATCAATAATCAATCAATAAATTTAGGGAAATGCTGGGGATGACTTGGTAGTGCTTAGCCTAGCCCAAATACATGGCCAATACCTTGCGATAGCCAATCCATAGCTAATCAATAGCTAATCGATAATTGATCAATAATCAATAAATTTTGGGAAATGCTGGGGATGACTTGGTAGTGCTTAGCCTAGCCAAAATACGTGGCCAATACCTTGCGATAGCCAATCAATAGCTAATCGATAATCGACAAATAATCTATAAATTCCAGGAAATCTAAGTACACGGGTGTTTTCACATTTTGCCCCCATCGCAATGCGGCCACTATTCGTCCCCATGTTTCTTCTCGCACTGTGTATTACCAATACCACCTATTAATCCGTTGGATCCACGTCTTTCGAAGCTTTCGCTCTTTAGAAAACACAGTATCCGAAGCGTTTGTGCCTTGTGTGGTTGTTGTAGCACCCAGGAACACAGCAGGTCAATCCGCCCATCGCACGATGGCTCTACATGAACCATAAACATTGCCAAAAATCGTTCGCAAACAGCACGCACAGGCACACCGGGCGGCTGGAGCGGCCAGATGACTACAAGTACTAGCATGCACCGCAGCAGTGGTGGCGTCGTGAAACTGGCCAGTGGGATCGGTCTATTGGTGCTATATTTTTATGTAGTTGAGTTGGTATATGTATGTTCATTAGCGATATCTCTTGACATGCTTTTTAGATTGACTGTTTCCCCAATTTAGGTAAATTCATGTTCGCTAATAATCTTGCAGATGATACCAAGAACTTGCTCAGCATTAGTATGTTTTTAACCTTCACAAGATCCGAGGCTCTTGAACACATATCTAAGAAAGCCTGGCGTGCATGCCACCCTCTGATCTCATTAGGAAGTTTACGGAAATCATCTACAAGGTTTCTTGTGATAAATGTAAATTTGCTTGAACGAGAGAAACAGGGAAGTAAACAGGTGGATTACGCAGCATAAGAATGATGTCAGGAAGAAGTAAGCTTCAAGAAGAGCTGTCGCTCAACACGCACGAACCATCAAACACAATCATTGGGATGATTTAAAATTCTGGCAGTGGAATGAAACCTGTCTTCTAATCGATATCTAAACTCTTTGATTATTCAGTCTACTACCACTACCTTCAACAGATATGTTTATAATCATTATCCTATCTACCCCCAAATCATACTGACCGATTCTTTGTGGGAAAGATTTGTCTGTATGAAGACCATACCATCTACTTATTTCCCTTGTTTTTTGTAAATGATAACTGGAGAATTTTACACTCAAACTGCATAGAGCTCGAGCAAGTTCTATGCTTGAAATTGTTGATTCCCTTTCCCTTCTTTGACCCACCTGGTTAGCAGAGTAGGTAGACAAACTGCAGAAGAAAGGTGGTGGCACCGAGTTAGACTTGTGCTCCAGAGAACCTTTTCACGGTCCCTGTAGGAACAACTGCTTGTGGCATGGGGTGACTCAAGCTGAAACCCAGCTGGTTAAGGCTGGCCTATCTTTGCTGGAACCAGAATGAACATCGCCAGTTTCTGGTCTCGGCTTCTTTCTTGAGGGCCATGTTTAAGAACTCTTGTCTCCACAGGCTGCATAAAAAAGGATAATTTTCTTAGCTATGTCTCTTTCCTAAAAGAACCCATTTAAGTTGTATTCGTAGCTTTGTGACACTTTCCAGGTGATGCCAATTTTACGCTACTGCACAACACCATACTCATGATTGAGCTGTGGCCGTTCTTGATTGGCTGTGGCTTGCAACAAATTACAGGGCTATATATAGAAGTGCAACCAATATAGTGAAAAGTTTTGTCGTAACTTTGTATCTGGCAATATCAAACGAGAAACTTCTCTTCCCAGCTCAGTAAACTTATTCCCAGTTATTTTACATGTGGAAATTGCTGTGAGCTTCTCTGGAAAAAAGTTGCACAAACATTCTTGCTGCTGTTTATTCTTGAATTCTTGCATCAGGGTTGGATATCAGGAACCAGTTTACACCACAGGCAGAGCACCATATGTTTAAAAACATTATAGATCGAGGTACAATATTACAATTTTCATAATCGTGTCACGCTGGAGTTATTGGTGGCTATGGTTCCAAGAAATTTTTTTCAATAAGGTGCATGCAGTTCTCAAATTAAATTATGTTGCCACAGGGGTGTGCAATAAAAAAATCAAGCAATAAGGTCAAGTTGTGTTCTCTATTCAGATGTTTAGGTTAGGATGGGTTATATACAACACATAATTAACAATTCAAACTTGAGAATCTCAGCTGAACAAGAAAACAGTTTTTGAAAGTGCAGCAAAAAGTCACAAGCTCGTGTGGAGTACACCCTTGCTATGCACTCCAAGCGAAGATTGTTTTTTCCATAATGCTTGAACACTATATGAACGTAACAATCAACAACTTTGAGCAGAATCTCAACATCACTGAACAAATCATGCTTTAAGATTGCCGATATGAAATTCTCAACAAATTGTTCTGGTCTTTAATGTGTTGAGCTCAGTTTGTACCCAAATGCCTGCTCTCAGCAAGCAAGCTCGCTTCTACAATTTCTCTAACAGCAACATTTGCGTTCTCAAGATAGGTTTGACTTGCAGATAAAATGAATATGTTGGTCATTTGCTAACAACCAGCAGGCTGTTTGAGCTCCTAGCTTGCCTCGTGTAAATCTACAATGCCACAGTATTTGCTATGCCCCAGCACCAGTCACTTTACAATGCAATGTGTTCAGAGCCCTTGCCCTTAGTTTTTCTGCTTTGGAAACAGTTACCACGTGTTCAGCTGGCTTCGAGAAAGGGGACACAAAATACTGTGTGCACCACTAATCTCTGCTATGTTTTGCTGGATGCCGCTTCGCCGCTCGCCAAGCCAGGCGCAGGTGAAGGCAGTGGAAATGTGGTGTCATGCAGCGGCTTGTCCCGGAAGAAGGGTGTATGTTGCACTTAATAGTGCATGCGGTTACATAATATTGCTGCCGTAAACATTTTTCTTCGTGGGTTTCTGTCTTTCAGGAGATGTTGTCGCCACATGTCTGGTAAGAGCTCTTATGATAATCTGAACCTGTATGCGATAGTTTTTTTTCTTACATAAAGTGTTTTCTCATTCACCAGTGTTTTCAGCACTTATGTTAGCAATGCTGTCAGCACTGTGATGGAAAATTCTGGACATCTCAAAACACTTCTCTGGTCTGCTTCAGTAGTGTACGGCACAACAGGCAGGTATTTTAGGCGACGAAATGCCACCCTCCGTGCAGGTGAAGTGCCACTGCAAAATCATAGAGCCAACTTCTGGGACCAGGTTGGCTTCAGTCAAAGGCACTCAATGCGCTATCCAGCCCCCATAGTAGAGCTCAGTGGTGTGCACCCTTTTATACTCGCTTTGCTTTCTAGTCGGAAAAGTGGCAACAGCTCCCACCTTGCTTTTCTTAACCTGTGACATGCGAACAGAAAGCCACATCACTGGGCTGGTTCTTTGGCTTTAGTTTTCTAAGCGAACTGCCTACACATTCTAGCAAATCGGTTAAAAAATATAGTTGCCACATTTTTGCTACCTTTGCAGGACTGGCTAGCTGGCTGCTAGAAATGTGAAACATGCTACCAGCCCTCTGATAGGATGTAAGAACAGAAGCATACATTGGAAAGCTAAATCACAATTGAAATTTACTTGGCACAGGGCTACAGCAGGCAAGTACAGTTAGTGTATGCTTTAGCCTTGTGTCAAGCAAAAGTTAAGTGTTTATGGTTTATTTCTACTTAATCTGAGCCATCAAACCGCACAATCAATATTCCAAGTTTACACATTGTTGGCTTCTCATTGCCCATGTGATTCATTTTCTCCGTACACATACGTAATCCTTCTGTAATAAGTAAAATGAGTTAGAAAAAGAAATGTCGTGATAACCTTCCACAACTGCCGAGGGCAGGAACAATGGCTGAGAGCACACAGCTGAAGCTACGTAAATATTCAGTTTTCTCACAGCTTACATGTTCAGCAAGTAATAAAGAGGTATGCTGTGCACCTCTACATGGCCAATGAAATCTATCTACTTGAGACTGTACTCTGAGGCTGCTTGGTAGTGTTTGGCAGTTGAACTTTGCTTTTCTGCTATGCCAAATTCTCTAGGTACTTGTGCCTTACTTTGTAATAAAATGGAACTTGGAGCACAGGTAATCTATACAATTTTTGCACATAAATGGTGCAACCACAATTACAACAAGAGGGGAGGGGGGATGCCTATGGGGCTTCAGAGAAAGAACAAAAATATATATTTCGAGTATAATCAAAGGCAAGAAGACAGGCAAGAAGACAGCTCATTGCATTCGTGAAGACACAGACAAAACAGTTCAAACTAACGGTTGACAGGCTGCGCATAGAAAACGACATATATATTTGACAACGCTACTAACTCGGTTATTCCTTCTAGTAGATAGCTCAAGGGCAACACGTGTCCAAAAAGCCATAATTGGTCTAACTCTTATGCCTTTACACCAGTATAATTATCGTTCACTAATATTCGAAGCCTTGTGCACAAACGCGACCAGCTTTCTTCCTTCCTCGAAGACAGCAAATCTGACATACTAGCACTAACTGAAACTTGGTTGTATCCGGATATTTCTGATAAAGAATTATTTGATTCGGTTCACTACTACAATATTTACAGGTGTGACCGAAAAGATAAGAGGCGGCGGCGTCCTTCTAGGAATAAAAACACTTCTGTCTTATGTAATTAACTCAAACTGAAACCTAGAAATTGTCTGGGCTGTATGCATGTCCTCATCCTGCCAAATACTTATAGGTGTCTGTTACCACCCTCCAAGATCTACTATTTCATTTATTAACGACTTGCACTGCAACATGGTTTCAGTGACGAAGCTTCACCCGTCTGATGCCATTTATCTTCTGGGAGACTTCAATTTTCCTCTGATCGACTTGGTTAACTTATCTTCATCATGTAATACCTCAACAAAATTCATAAATTTAAGCTTAGATTTTAACCTGTTTCAGGTTGTTACGCAGCCTACACGGGGTAACAGTATCTTAGATTTACTTCTCACAACTGCCCCCGAGACAGTTGACCAAATTGCGTCTATTAATGGTTTTAGTGATCATCCTTTACTGCAAGTAACTCTTAATGTACAGTCATTTTTACAGGTATTGCTACTAAAGAAATACGCAATTATAATAAAGCCAATTACAATGTTATGAATTTCGAATTACATATATTCTTTTCCCACGTGCTGTTTCCTTCATTTCACAGTTCATCCGTGGAGAATTGGATGCTCTTCAGAAATAAGATGTCTGCCTTAGTTAACCAGTACGTCCCTCTCATTAAGATAGCCAACAATAAATCTAACCCATGGTTCACCAAATCCCTACGCTTACTGCGAAACAGGAAGAAATGCCACTACAACAGTGCTAAGCGCTCGCAGATGCAAGCAGCTTGGGACAAATACAAGGAAAGCTTAAAAATTTACTGTTTTGCCGTGCCTTCTGCTAAGGATAAATACCCTACTGCTGACTTGCCTTCTCTTCTAAAAACTAATCCTAGGAAGTTCTGGCAAATTATAAGCCCTGATCAGGACCACAATAACATTTCTTTACACAATACTCCACTTCCAGATACTCAATGCACTTCTACTTTCAATACTTATTTTTCTTCTATATTCACTACAGACGATCAGTCTGCTCTGCTGCATGTATCTGTACTAAACTACCAATACATGTCACCAATAGATATAACAGTAGAAGGGGTCGCATGCCTGATAAATAACCTCAAGCTAACCGCATCCTGTGAGGTTGACAATATTAATTCTAAAATTCTCAAAAACACCCTCACAGTGTCTAGTAAAATTCTTTCTCACATCTTCATGCAATCATTAGATACTCGCTTGCTGCCCTCGAACTAGAAGATAACAAAGGTTATGCCCATATTTAAGTCAGGTAATAAATACGCACTGGAAAACTACCGTCCAATATCATTAACATCTATATGCTGCAAAATGTTAGAACATGTAATTGCATCAAATTTCTACAGCCACTTGTAAGCCAACAAATTTTTCTTTACTAATCAACACGGATTTCGGAAAAGTTTCTCATGTGAGACACAATTTTTCGAATTAACTGATTTGCATACTAACATGGAAGAGGATCTACAAACTTATTGTGCATTGCTAGACTTTTCGAAAGTGTTTGACTTTGTAGCACATTGCCGTTTTATTTTGAAATTATCTGCTCTTAAACGATTCTCTTACAGTAACATGGATTCACAATTATCTTTCTAATCGTCAGCAATTCGCAGCAGTTAATAATTTTTCATCTCTCTTACACATTACTTCAGGTGTACCACAAGGTAGCGTTCTTGGTCCGTTACTATTTCTAATATACATTAATAACTTACTGAATAACATTTCCTCTTGCGTGTGCATTTTCGCTGACGACTGCATTCTTTATCATTCCATTAAGGGTGCAGATGATCATACAATCCTCCAAAAAGATCTTGAACTTATTTCTCTTTGGTGTAACACTTGGCTAATGAAGCTTAACATTTCTAAATGTAAAATTATTTTTTTTAGCCGCAAGTATACTAACTCTACGTTTTCTTATCACATAGATAACATCACTATTTTGCATGATACTCAATATAAATATCTTGGTGTTAACCTAACTTCGACTCTTTCATGGTCAACGCACATTGCATACATATGCGCTAATTCCTTGAGATCATTAGGGTACATACGCCGAAAGTAAGATATTAGTAAACTAGCCTACCTAACATTTGTTAGGTAGGCTAGTTTGAGAAGCTAGACACGAATAAAGAACTACTTGCTGTGTCTGCCGCAGTCAATGACCTTGAATATCACAGTCATAAACTAAACCTGGAAATTCATGGAATTAAACAAGAAAAGAATGAAAATCTAAGATAAAATCAACACTCTAGCATCAAAATTGGAATTAGCTCCTCTGAGTGAAAGTACTGTCACTTCGGTTCACAGGCTTTTGTCGAAGAATGACCGGACGCCAGGTGTTATTATCCGTTTTACGAGTCAGGAAACTCGAGATTGTTGGCTTGCTAACAGAAAACCTCACTGCGCAGAACAGAATGCTCTTGAAAGCCACAAAAGAATGGGCATGTGCAAACAAGTTCAGTTTCGCTTGGCACCGAAACGGCAAAGTGTTTGTATGAAAGAAAGAGGGAGAGAATGCATGCCTGATTAGGTGTACCGCGGACCTTGCGAAGCTTGTTGCGTAACCTAAGTAGGTAGCTCTTTGCCTATGACGACAACATCACTTATTCACGCAGGTCAGCTACCAGTTACCATTCAGGATTTACATTGCAGAATTGCAATACAAAATTGTACTCAGTGGAGATTTCAATATCAACATGTTAGAACGTTCCAGCATGACTCGTAACTTTCAATTACTATTACAGTCGAATGGCTGGTTAAATGTCATTAATGCTCCCATTAGAATCACACTTGACACGTCTACATGCCTTGATCTATTTATCACTAATTATGGCTTGAACGAGATTGTGTTCTATCATATAGCCTTAGCAATCACATGCCTATATTTTTCAGTTTACAAAGAAAAGCTAAAATAACACCTGTAAATGATATTCCGTCCCAAATAATCACGGATGATAGGCTAGTATGCTTTCGTAATGAATTAAGTCATGTTGACTGGAGTACTGTGTACAGTGCTTTTTGTGCTGAAGTGGCTTACAACAGATTTTTGCAAATATTTATCGCCGCCTATTTCAGACATTTCTCTTCGCATTCACACCGCACACGGCCTTCAAAGATACGTAAACCTTGGGTTACGAAGGATTTATTTGAAAAGATTAAAAAGAAGGGGCGATTATTTAATCAATTCCTTAAGTCACGAGATCCAGCCGATCTTAAAGCATTTAAAAGTTTCCGTAATGGCCTTAACAAAGACTTAGGTACTGCTAAACTGGCTTTCTACCACAAATCATTCACACTATGCAACAACGATAGTCGAAAGCTATGGCATAAGCTCAACTTATTGATGAATCGAGTACCCACTCCCACCACAGCACTACGAATCGTGCATGATGGGGCTGAACTGAGCGGCGACCTGTAGCCCGATTGTTTCAATGATTATTTTGTCTGCCTGCCCCACCAACCCGTAAGTGCCAACGCCTGCCAATTTATTACTACCACTTGCCCAGAATCGATCTTCATTAACCCTACAACTGAATCAGAAGTCACCTCACTTTTTTCCGAGCTTAATAACAGTCATGCCTGTGATGTTGACAATATTCAAATTACACCTGTTAAGTTTGTCCTGGACATAATCGCGCCAGCATTAGTCCATATTTATAATATCTGCCTCTCGTCTGGAGTATTCCCACACGAAATGCAGACGGCGAAAGTAACTGCAATATTTGAAAAGGGTGATAGAACCATGCTGTCAAATTACAGGCCGGTGTCGGTTCTGCCAGTTTTTTCTAAAGGCCTAGAAAAGATTATATCTTGCTGGATAATTAACTTCTTGGATAAACATAATCTGTTAACAAACCAGCAGTATGCTTTTCACAAGTATAGATCCACTCAGCTCGCTCTACTAGAGCAAAAAGAATTTATCCTAAATAATATTGAAAAAGGTCTGTTTACACTAGGGGTCTTTATAGATTTCTCGAAAGCTTTTGATTCCATTAACCATGAGCTCTTGTTTTCTAAAATGATATATTATGGCATTCGTGGCAGTGCCCTTGACCTCATTAAATCCTACGTAAATCACAGAAGACAGCTGGCTCAAATAAACAATAAGGCATCTCAAACTCGTTCAGTTAACATTGGTGTTCCACAAGGGAGCATTTTAGGGCCCCTTCTCTTTAATATTTATGTTAACGATTTAGTGAACATTGATGGGGACTCACATTTTATAATCTAGGCTGATGATACTGCGTTATTTCTTTCGTCTAAAAATCCAAACGATTTAGTCTCAAGGGCTAATATCGTACTGGAGAAATTATATAAGTGGTCAGTAGAAAATGGCCTATGTATTAATTCCTCAAAAACTAAAGGAGTGCTATTTCGGGCTAAAAATATGCAGGCCATCTTGCAAGAAGACCTGAGGCTTAATTTCTCTACGATTGAAATTGCTGAATCTTTAAAACCTCTAGGTGTTCACTTTGACCAACCCATGACCTGGAATAATCATACAGATTTCGTTGCAGGCAAACTGTCCCAAATTGCTGGTCTGATCTACTCACGGAACTTTCTCCCCCGTTCCGTTAAACAGTTGATATATAATTCCTTATTTGTGAGCCACTTAAACTACTGTTGCCTTGTATAGGGTACGACTTCTGCAACTAACATTAAGAAGTTGTACCTACTACAAAAGAAAGCAGTTTGTGCTGTATGTAACAGGCCGTACGACTTCCCATCTGCCTCCTTATTTCAAGAGCTTAGAACTTTGAAAATAACAAATCTTAAGGAGTACCATCTGGCAATAGCCTATAAAAAGGAACACAAAAGCAATATAAGCCTTATACAGTCAATAGCCCAACTCAACAAGCGTAAAGCAACATACACAACTAGATTTCCAGAATCCTGGTACACACCTCACTCACATACCAATTACGGCAAGCAAATGCTATGTTCAAGACTGCCTAGGCTACTCAATGAACTGTTGAGTAATGAAATTGATGTACTGTCATCAGTGGCGCACCGACGGGGGGGGGGATTCGGGGGTTGTAACGCCCCCCCCCTGAGGCCGACTGAACCCCCCCCCCCCGCTTTGGTTTAACCCCTTTTCTTGCCTTATGCATTTGAGTGCTGTAACTAAGATGTAAGACGCGCAATTGTCTGCACACTCGCAAAAGCACATTTTTTTGACAATTTCTTGTGAAGAAATCCAAATTAGTGCTGTTAAGATGGTATTGGCAAACTGTCAACGCCCCCCCCCCCCCCCCCCTGGCAGAGATCCTGGGTGCGCTACTGACTGTCATGTTCACCAGTTGATCTTTATAACTTTTTTTTCACGCCTCTAAATGATTCATTTGTGTCTTTGTGTTTAAACTATGTCTGATTCCGTTATGATTCCAATATGTCTTTATTGACTAGATGATCAATGTTGTATTTATATAATCGGAATTTTTTATATAGTAATTACGAAATATGTTACTCCACCCTGCTGCTCGGATGTTTCTGGGTTCATGGGACCAGTCAAGCTGCCATGAGCAGCTTTTTTCCCACTTTCCCACCACAATACTGTATTGTACATGTTTTGTGGAAAAATAAACATTCATTCATTCATTCATTCAGAGAAAAAAATGCACTCACTTTGAGGGGAACAAAACTGCAGCAACTTGAGACATGGGCACTTGGCAGGCCCAGCAGACCTCTTCTCAACTGCAGCAGGGCAACAGTAACAAGCCTTTCAGTGAAAGAAAATAATGAATTAGTAATGTTATGTAACCTTGGTCCTGCTAAATATCAACACAGTCATCTGGTTTTCATGCATATCTACCCTCCACTGAAGCAATTCAACTCGAGTATTTATAAAATACCAGCCTATGATGACTGCATTCACTTCACTGGTATGTCCTTTTTTTTTCTTTTGCAACTGATACAACATTTGCAGCTAGCTTACAGACACAAATGCCTTGACTGCTCAGGCATCATTCGAAGCAAAACCTATTGCTACACCGCAATCAGTTGCACCAAAGAAAGACACAGCTGAGCTAACAATATTTTTTTTGTCACTGCAATAAAGCAGCGCATGCAAGCAGAAAAGTAACCATCACACATAGTGAACCACTGCTATTACTTCGAACGTTTAGATGATCAAATACAGTATGCTCTCAAGCCTGTACAAGCGTCAATACAAGTTATGTGCGCAACTGAATGCACTTTTATTCTACGTTTTTAACGCAAGTGAGCAAGACCCTCGAAACACACAAGCAGCTACTTGATGTCTAAAAGATGTCTTGAACGGATAATTCAAAAGTCTAATAGCTGTACTGGTCAAGACATTTTCTAGCCGTGGACGTCTACAGGTACTTCAGTAAGCACTGCTGACGTTACGCTAAAAGTTGGCTAATAAACATCTCGACAAGAACAACTTCAAGAATTGTATTAGACGTTCCCAGAATTCTGTAATAATGACTTTGGAAACATTATGCAGGCTTTTATAAAACATCTTGACAAGAACAAGTTAAGAATTTTATTAGACGTTCCCAGAATTCTGTTATAAATTATAACAATTCTGGGGACGTCTAACAAAATTCTTCATTAAGCTATAAAAGCCTGCATATTGTTTCCGAAGTCATAACGTATAATGGCTTCAGAAACAATATGCAGGCTTTTATAGCTGTATTTAAAGCAGCATTTATAGATTGTCATTCTACAGTGACGTGGTAAGTAAAATTATTGGCCACTTCTACCGCATACCATGCATCCGTATGCTAGCTTCATAGTACACATGTTACTATATAGAACTGAAAATTAAATTGAAGCATTACATTATATTGTTTATAATAACTTGCATAAAATTGTTTAACATATCAAATGTGCAATACACATCCAAAGCAAATGAGCATAACAACATGCAGAAAAAAATTACCTGACCTTGTGAGAAACCGGCTTTATTGACTAATAAATTAAAGGACATGCAGAATTATTTTACAAAATTTTTTAATACAGTAGATAGGGTGACCACAGAAAATAAGACATAGCTGCAGTAACCACAGCAATCCAGGTCCCTTCCCTCTTGGATACTGCTGGCTGCCCACAGAAGTTCGCTCTGTAATACAACAGGGAAGAAAAAAGTGAGTAAGCCACACTTGATTTACAATAAAGATGTGCGATTCGGTATTTCAAATAGCAACATATGTGCCGTTGTTTTACTTCGGTCACATTTACTTTATAAATTTAAGCAATACTTTCTCTCTCAAAATCTTATGCTGTACGATGACGTTCAGAATTATGTTGCAGATATGATATGAAAAAGCTACTGTAGAGTGAAATTAAACTGGCAAATGGTATGATCCACACATGACTTGCTGTAGGTCATTAGCAGTTAGATGGTTTGCAAACAGATCTCTTACAAGAGTATGCTACTTTTATTTAAGTAGTGGTGTTGGTGAGTTGTAGCAACAGGTGGGCTTAGCCTGACAATCAAGGCCGGCAACTGCTCCTTCCGAGTGTCTCTTACAATATCCCTGCGGTATTGTACATGTCAATAAAACCATTCTCTTCCTAAAGGGACCCTAAACACTTAACTAATCATAGAATGGCCTTACTATATTAAAGGACGCCATCTCACGAGTCTCATGCTGCAAAAAGTTTTCCAATCCTCCAACTATAAGTGAAGTTACCACACCAATGCAAGACTATTTTCCTGCCTGCTAGCGTGCTGGAAGCTACACAGAGGAGAAGCCAAGAGAGCAAGTCCCGGTATACTACGCAATGCAGCACGCTGCGGCCATCTTAAAGGCCACACGCAGCTCGAATTTCTGTAATCATTCAACCAATTATGTGAAACTCCGGCTTTACCTCCCAGATCACAAAAGAACGTTCTGCTACATACCGTGCATGCAAATATATTCGAGTCTAAACTTCGGGCCAGCACGGGCCTGCCAAAACAAAAGTGGCGTGCAAGTTGTAGCAGGTAAAAGTATACGTACCGTAAGGAACTGCACCGTATCTGCAGGCGCTGGTCAAGGCTTGAACGTGAGCAAAAGACTTGGGAAGAGAAGCATGAGCACTGGTGAGCGAACGCTTGCGAGCATGAGCACGGCCCTTTGAATCGCTCGCGGAAACTTCAGCGCGCCCCCCTGGTGCGGTCCAAGAGCAGATAGCAGTTCGCTCAAACGGAGCGCACGTTTGCGACTGCGCGCGGCCAGATCTGTTGGTGATGTTGGTGACGATAGCTGGTATCGCAATTCCGGCTTCACCGCTTGTTCACGAAAAGGGAAAGGAAGGCTCGGCTCTGATAAGGACGCAGAACGGGCGCGCACGTGTGCGCCCGGCCGTTTTCTTTTTTCTAAACTTTGACTGTCGTGACAGACTCATCGAGTGAAAAAATCGGAAAGGAATCAAATAACCCCGCAGGCTTTTTCTGCTTGTTCACCCAAAGGGGGAAAGCAGCGAAAGGCTATATGATGCGACGTTAACGGATTGCATATGGCTTGTTAAAGTCGCACGGAATGTAACGCTGCGCGTCGGGCCCCCACGCGCATTTTACATCTTTTTCACTTTCAGGCGCACGCCCAAGCATGTCGCACATTTTCCGACAAAAACATCTAAGAAAGTTCTTGAGTTATACGCTCTCAGGGCGTTCACCAAAGTATACTCCGGTGGGCTGTTACCACAGCTGAAACACAATAGCATTGTTGATTAACCGTACTTCCTGCTACATAATGTTTCCAAAAAATCTGTTTAACATCTTCGCGTAGACCAAGACATCTATAGCCGTTTGTAGCCGTTCCGAGAAGTTTTCAAGACGTTTTGTGTTTCGTGGGGAGGTTATAATCGTCACATGGTGATCGCGCTACCATGGAGATCGACTTCAATTGATACGTGATCCTTTTTTCCATTCACGCGCCATTTTTGCCCTGAGACGCTGTTTACTGGCCTTTTGAAACAATAGTTCTATATCGCGACGCCAGCTTACCACACATCATGTTAACAACTACGCTACGCTATGGAAATCGAACAAATATATTTACAATGGGCTTACCTCAAGTGCAAGTTACGAGCGCGCGTAGACTTGGAACACCCGTTGATGGCAGGCTATCGAGTATCTAAGCGCATACGTGCACCAGAACACAGGACAACTTCTTCGATGCCGCAGCGTGCAGAGTTTTGTAGACGAAGGGAAACACATTCAGCGCAAATATCCCCGCGCTATGACGGCACATGACGAGCACACAAGCGTACACCACACGGCGACGAGTACGAAACTTTGCCCAATTCGAACATGCCGAGTCAAGCAGCTTTGCCATCCATCGCTTCTGTTCTTCGCTCACGATGCGTCAATCTCTGTTCCCTGGGGCCTTGCTCCACTCTTGAGTACAAATCAAGACATATTTACGGTAAACTAATAATCTGTACAACGTAAAACGACAAAACCAGGCCGACTACACAACGCAGCTTCGTCAACCCCTCCTCTCGTTAGATCGGAAGCGGAAGCGCAGCGCACGGTGCCACCTGGTGCCGCGCTCTGTGAGCCCGGAGAACAAATCAGAATCGGTTTCGTTTTCCAATTTATGCTATTGTTGGAACAGTAAAATTATTGCTCGACAAATAATTTAACTCTGAAAGAGGATATGCTTTCTTTCCGACAAAGTAATGCATATTGTACAAAGAGATAAAGAAAGCAAGGAGAGGCAAGGCAGGCAGGTAAACCAGACAAGCGTCCGCTTTCCTACTGGGGATCGCAATAACAGTGTTGGAATGCAGCGCAGTGCAATGCGTCTAGTATAGTGCTAATTTGGGCTGGTTGGTGCATGTAATGAACGGGTAAATAATGAGTTGTGTCATAACTTTTTCCAAATGTTAGAATAAATCACATGGAACAAATGGTGTTGCATGTTGGGTCAAAAAAGAAATAAAGGTTGAATCGCTACGCCAACGCGGCATCAGGCATTTTTTTTTCCTTTTTAGTACCCACAGTACTCATTCCCTCATCTTCGGTCGCCGTCGCGTAGTCGGCACACGGTGCGTATCGGTGCATGTTCGCGAACTTTATTGTGCCGTGCAAGAATTAACGTGCGTGCTCGCCGGTCATATTTCAAGATCAAGTGCGCCAAATGCTTGCGATTACATCTTACCGTTAGCATTGACAACACATGAACAGTGCAGATTATGCGTAATCGTGGCGTGTCACTGAACGGACAGTTATTGACAGAGATGAGATATTTTGAACTAATTTGGGGAGGTTGAAATGCATATGCAACTTCTGCACAGCTCAGTAAAGCCATTTTACTGTTGGGTTGTTTCTTGCATTCGAAAATTTCATCGGACCATAGTACCTGGATCTATAGGCCGCCAATTCTCTTCGAGACCATCTGTTACTAAATGTAAACGCCATTGCGGTCATTATATAGCACTCGCTGCGTTTCGGTACTGATTGATAGTGTGCACCAGCACATGAGCTGCTCCAGTTGGTTTACATGGGCACGTTTGCCCACCGCTCTTAAACATATATGTTGTATTATAAATTGGAAACCCTTAACATAAAATTATGTGAAAACATTGCAAGTGCACGCACATATTTGAGCATATAATCTTCGTTACAAGGCCCGTGTGCGCGGCCAACTGCGACCGGAATAGAGTGTGTGAAAACATGTTTAAGTATAGATCATTATTGCAGCTTTTTGCAGAATGCTCTCTCACGTATTGTATGCCTCTTCATTATGCGTACAGTTCGCGTGTTCAACAAAATAATGTTAGATGAAACTTTGCGAGTGCACGCGCTCATTCAGACAGCGTGCATACCTTTCCTCGTAAAAAAAAAGATACGGATGTTCACATAACAAAAATACAGAATTCTGTCTGTTCCGTGCAGAACAGCGCAGCCACTGTATTATTACGAGTAAAACGTCCTTAAAATTTAAAACGGGGAGCATTTCCGTATTTTAACGGAAGTTTTTGCCGCATTCTTGGAAAACTACATATTTTCCGTACTTTTACGTGCAATTCCTCCGTATAATGACGGAAATTTTTTACAGTGTACTGGAAGTACGTGTCTGGAAAGAATCAATGCATTTAATAATAATTAGACCTCAGCATGTGTTTTTCCCCTCGTAGACCACCAGCCATCATTTCCAAATCAATAAGGGATCACATAGCAGCGCAAAAGCATTTTTATTACAGTAGCAATTATATGGACACTCCAAGCAGATTTCTGCCGTCGTCGTCGCCGTGAGGTTCCGAACAAAGTCCTAGGGCGACAAAATCGTCGTCGCGCGCCGTATGCTGTATGTGCGAGGGATGCAAGCTTTCACAACGCGACCGTCTCCGTTGCGCGAAAGGAATTGGGTGGATGGAAGCGAGGGAGGGGGGGGGGGCGCCGTTGTGCTCCGGAACCAAATGCGCATTTAGCGACCCATCGCAAGGGGATCTGGCGATTCGATTTCGCCCGCAAGAGGGGGAAAGTAGGAAGGCAGCGTGGGAGGGAGGGGGTGCGGCTCCTACTCTGCCAGCAGCTGCGTACTTGTACTTTGCGCTGCTGCGAGCCGTCGCGCACACCGTATCTTGAAAGCAATGTGCACTCAGCCCCTACCTTTGTATGCGCTGTGCACTCGCCGCTCAGTTTCCGTTGAAGCGAAGCGATAGACCGCACGAACCTTCGCTCACTGCTGCCGCCACGCTTGCTCACGCCAGCGTTTTGACAGCGGTTGTCTACAGTCATCGATTGTGATCTATTCATGTTTGCTTGTGCGCGCTGACACCATGCTTGTTAATTCAGTTACTAAGCGAATATGTCCAAGTTTATACAGCCGATAAAACTACTATCCTTACTACGTATAGCTCTCTACTAATTTGCTATAGAAATGGATGTTTCGCCTTTCGGGCGAAACTGCACCATTTTTTTCTCGTCTCATACAAGCCGCAGCAACGGTACCTGGGTGCGCGAAAGCCTCCCCGACGCATGAAAAGCCCTCAGCATTGAGTGCCGCGGTGCGGAGAAGGAGCCGGCCGCGACCATTGCTGAACTTACGCTATCTCCGTGCAAATAGGATGGCCGGAGCAAAACTTGCCAGTACACGCAATCTTGGAGTCCATGACTAAGCACGCGAGAACGCAGCGCACACGAAGCCGTCTGCTCTCTCAGGTGAGCTAGCCTTCGACCCCAGTGCTGATTGGCTCCAAGATAGGACACGTGCAGCCGGCTCAGCCGCCGGAACTTGAGTAGAAGAGGAGATGCCTACTAACCAGCCACCTCCTGAGCGAGAAGACGGCGCGCACCCTCCTCGGAGGGTGCGCGCCGTCTTCTGCGCCCCCCCCTCCCCGCCATACCCTCCTCCCTGAGCGTTGCGCGGAAGACGGCGCGATTCCTTGCAATTTCCCTCCCTTGCGTGCACGAGATTGAGCCGCGATCTCCGGATCACCCTCGCATGCTTTCACTCGCACATACAGCACACGGCGCGCGGCAACGATTTTACCGCCTTTGGACTTTATACGGGACCTCACGGCCACGGCGACACCGACAGCAGAAATGGCCTGGAGTTTCTATATGATATTTATCGCAATAACAGAAGTTAGGCACTGTCCTGCAAGCACTGAGTTCAGCTGGTCTGGATGAAGTTCAGCTGGTCTGGAGCCTACGAGATTTTTTTACGGCGGTAAGTGAAAGCGGGACAAATGCCACAATGCAGTGCAACTGCATACGCTTTCATTGCCTTTTACAGATGAAAGTAAGGAGTAACGGCGACGAATCGCTGTTCTTCAATTTCTACAGAATGTTGCCGGAGACATTTGGCGCTCTCCACAGCATGGTGCAAGATAGGCTGGCAAATGAATGTGTTTGCAGAGAATCGACTTCATCTGCCGAGCACCTGGAACTGACGCTGCGGTAGAATCATTTTGCGACTAAGTACTCCTTATGAATCGGGATAAAGTGACCGTTGACCAGAACGAAACTTTAGGGCGTCGATCGTGCTCTTTCATCTCGTGTGCTTTCACATATCTGTCATACGGCAGGCCCATGCGAGATGCAGCAATGACAGTCAGGGTTGGGCTGGAGAGTGTGCGGAAAGAGATACACCTGACCTGCAATGTACTGTGGGAGATATTGTCCCCTGTGTGCACGAAGATCATAACATATTTTCATAGCATGGTGCAAGGTCGAGGAGTACCAAATATCATGATTTCATGCTCGCACTTGCTGTGCTACGCCTGAGTATTAGTTGCTTTTCGGACAATTTTAAAGGTATACTAAAGGCAAATTTTAAGTCAGGCTAAAGTGATATATTAGTGCACGAGAACGTCTAAGGCGTCTATATTAACGAGAACAGAGCTTTAGTAATAGAAAAAATGAGGTAAGTGCAGGACACGATTAGAGATTCCACCAAGACATTCAAGTACTAGCCCTACGACGAAGGCCCTTCTCGTTATAATTATGTCACTAATATTTAACCATAAATAATAAAGAGAACATTGTATTGCTTTGTAAGACGAAATAAAATGCTACTTATCGAGTTCTATTTGATTAAAAAAAACTATGGGGGCACCTAAGCAATTCTTATGACGTAAATGCGAGAGCACAACTTGGTTGCTGAGTGTGTCGCTTATTAATGTCGCCGAGATTAGTGTTGCTGCGAAATATTGCGGAGTTTAGTGCTGCTGCGTTATGTTTCCGAGTGCAATGTTGATGCTTATGAGGTCGCAACAACGCAAGGCAACAAACCGGACGTCACACCCGCACGGACGTCACACCCACACCGGAACGCGGACGTCACAACCGCACCGGAACGTGGCGTCGTTCCGGTGTGGGTGTGACGTCCGTTCTAAACCACAGTCTATCGCAAACGTTGCATACACTTCCCAACGGATTGGATACAACCGTTTTGACGAATTGTTTCGTTGCCGCTGCGTACTTGGCGCACCTAAATTCGCACAGTTACCGCTGCAGTTCTTGCCACTGCTCCGCTTCTCGCTGCCTCCCGGCCGCCTTTCTCGCTGCACCGCTGTGTTCGCCGCTTATCTGCTCGTGGGGACCCTGGGGGGGGGGGGGGGGGTGCACGTTGCCTCGCTTCTGCAGCCGCTGCAGCTCGCCGCGCTCGTTCGGGAGCCGCTCGCTCTGCCTTTCGCGTCGTCAGATGCTTGGGTGGTGTCACGTCTGTGCAGCAGGTTGAGGCTGCCGACGATTTATTACAAACAAGGAAACATGAACATGTTAAGCGGCATAGCTTAGGCGTTGGAGTCAACAGCTCGCCAGCCTTCGATGACAAGCTCGCGCTCGTGCCATCACGTCCCGTGCATTCGCGCGCACACTTCGTTGTCGTCTTCTTCTAGCACGACATGTCAATTCTTCCTCCCTTAGACGAAGTCTCCATAGTGGTCTGGAGGACGCCTAAGTTCAGGTGGTCGCAGTTTCCGGGTGGTTCCTGCTTATGACATCGAGGTCGACGGTTTGCAAGGAAGTATTGTCTTGCCTGTCGAGCGAGTCAGGCCGTTGAACCGCAGCACTCGACGGTGTCTCTTCTGACGTGGTGCCTGAGAGATCGTCTGCTATGCTCCAATCTATCGGTGATTGGGTTGCTTCTCCGGTCTGGCTCGTCTTCTTCATATGGTTGAGGTGACGCCGAACCTTTCCTTGGTCGCTTTTTACCAGCCAGGACCGTGGTCCGACGCAGCACAGTATTTCGCCTTCAATCCAATCCGGCTTTTTCGAAAATTGACGGATGAGTACTCTCTCCCTTACAGTGAAGCGACGTGATTTCGGTAATGTCTCCTGGCTTTCAAGCATTTGAATCTCCCTCTCCCGCTTGAGCAGATCAAGAGGGCATAGAAGTTCTCGCCCGAACATGGCTTTCGCAGGTGTCATCCCTGTGGCAGTGTGTATAGTTGTGTGTTGTCGATACAGGACTCTTGCAAGTCGGCACTGTATGGACTTGTCTGTATCCCTCAGGAGTGCTCTCTTCAGCTCTGCCACATAGCGTTCTGCCTGGCCGTTTGTTGCAGGGTGGTACGCTGGTGATGTTATAGCCTGAATGCCATTTGCCGTGTAGAACTGCTTTATCTCGGTGAAAATAAAAGATTTTTCGTTGTCGGGGACGACCTTTCGGGGAATGCGAAACGTTGCAAAGAGGCTTCGGAGCACATCGATAACAACCGCGGATGTTGCTTGCGTCACGTGCCGAACTTCTACGCACTTTGTGTGTGTGTCCACAACAACCAAGTAGATGCGCCCGAGTAGTGGCCCCGCGAAGTCAACGTGCACCGTGTGCCAAGGTATCTGGGGGCGGTCCCAGGTGGGAATAGGAGCTTTGGGTGGGCTCTTCTGCGTTGAACGGCATTCACTGCACTGTCGCACCGTTTCTTCGATCACCTTGTCGAATCCGGGCCACCATACGTAGCTCATTGCGCCCTTTTTCATGGCTACCATGCCTCGGTGACCAGCACGTAGAAGTGCCAGGACGTGAGATCGTGCTGAGTTTGGTATGATCACCCGTGATCCAAGTGTGATGCACTCACGATGAAATGCTAGTGTGGTCGCTCTTCGTCGGTAAGGAGCGATCTCCTCTCCAGTGAGTTTTCCACTATGCCATCCTGCTCTGCCTTGTACAACCTCTGCAGGATGCCGTCTTGTTTTGTCAGACGTGCTATCTCTGTAGCAGTAAATGGAGGTCTCGACAGAGCTTCAAACAGCAGTACGTCGCCTGGCGGCCAGGGTTCATCAAGACGTTCTGGTAATGGTAATCGGCTCAACGCATCTGCATTTTGATGGTTCTTGCCATGCCGGTAGACAATGTTGTAGTCGTACGCCGATAACTTGATACACCATTTGGTCATCCGTGGTGAGAGGACTTGAGCCGTTGGCTTTCCTGGACCTAGTATGCCGAGCAGCGGTTGATGGTCCGTGACGAAAGTCACCTTTCTTCCCGCAATATACTTGTGGAACTTGTGCGCTGCAAACACTACAGCGAGGCCTTCTCTGTCCAGCTGAGCATAATTGCGTTCCGCCGACCCTAGCGTCCGAGATGCGAAAGCGATTGGCGCCTCTCTCTATTCTGATCATCACGATGAGACAGAACAGCTCCTATGCCGTACGGTGAAGCGTCACATGAGACGAGAAGCTCCTTCTGTTCGTCGTAGTGTGCCAGTACGGTCTGACTGAGATGTAATCTCTGAAGCTTATCAAATGCTTCTTGATGGTTGGTCTCCCATCTCCACGTGGCGTCCTTCTGCGGGAGCTGGTAGAGACAGCTGGCAGTTGTTGCCCTGTTCTTCAAGAATCTGTCATAGAAAGCCAGCATTCCGAGAAATGATTGAAGTGCTTGCTTGCAGTTTGGTGCTGGAGCCTCCGTTATAGCTCTGAATTTCTCTTCGTTGGTGTTGTGGACACCTGTATCGTCGATTCGGTGTCCCGGAAAAGAAACTTGTTGCACTTCAAAACAGCACTTGTTTTTGCCGAGCCGAAGTTTGTACTTGCCCAGCCTCTTCAGGACTTCTTCCAGTCTCTCGGCGTGTTCCGTGGCGTCTTTCCCACTGATGATCACGTCATCTAAGTACGCGCAAACGCCTGTGATGCCAGGTAGGCGCAAACGCCTGTGGCCTGTGATGCCAGATAGCATAATCACCATGAAGCGTTGAAATATGGCTGGAGCTGCAGAGATTCCGAAAGGCAACCGTTAGACCTTGTAAAGCCCTTTCAACGTGTTCAAGGTCAATATCTCTTCTGTCTCTGGCGTTACGTGAAGTTGCTGGTAAGCCTGTGCTAAATCCAGAGTGCTGAAGACCTTGCCTCCCCTCAAGTGGCTGAGGACTTCATCTGTAGTGGAAAGTGGGTAATCTGCCCTCTTCGATACATGATTCACTGTGCAACGGTAGTCGCCGCATATTCTCAACGAGCCGTTTTTCTTTAGAACAAGTACGAGAGGCGTTGCCCAATCCGAATGCTGTGCAGGCTTGATTTTGCCTTGACCTTGCAGTCGATCAAATTCAACTTCTACAGCTGACCCCAGCCCAAAAGGAACCGGCCGGGCTTTTAAAAACTTCGGTTTCACTCCTTCCAGAAGTTCAAGCTGTACCTCAGGGCCAATGTGTCCTGAGATGTTCTCGTCGAACACACACTGGTACTTGTCCAGAAGCTTGGAAACAAGTTCGTCGTCTGATACATCATTGATGCCCGTGATCTGTAAACCCAGATGAGGAAACTAGTTGCGTCCAAGGAGATTACACCCTGCTCCATTGATGACAACAATCGGTAATGTCAGGGTCTTGTTCCTGTGCGTTACATCCACCGTTGCACATCCGAGAACACGAAGGGCCTGGCCTGACCAGGTGCATAGGAGGACGTTGTCTGTCTCAAGCCGTGGTGGGTCATCTGTCCACGTGGACTTGAACGTGGCCTCACTGATGAGTGTGCAGGCTGCACCTGAGTCGACTTCGAACTCTAAGGACTTGCCATGCACGCGTAGCTGAGTCATGACCTTCTGCGTGCTGGACGCGTCGATTAAGGTGTTGAGCTCGTAAAGTGCCGCGTCTGGTGAATCCTGTTGAGTCGTGACAGGTGCCGAGGCCGTTGTCGAAGTTCGTTGTCGGGGATATTCGATGTTAATGCTCTTGTTCGTTCTTGCCTCTTTCCGTTTTTTCAGGCATGCGTTTTCAATGTGTCCGCGTTTCTTGCAGTAGTTGCAGGAAGCTGTCTGGAACTTGCAAGTGTCCAGACTATGTTGCGCGTCACAACGCCAACCGCTTTGTTTCTTCTTTTGGGAAGAGGTACTCGAGTGACCTTGGTTTTCTGTCTTGAAGATGCTTGTGCAGGCTTCGTGAATCTCTTTAAATTCCGCTTTCACGTTTCTCTGGTCTTTGACGGCGTTCTCAGCTCGCAGTGCAATGTCAAAGGCTTTCTTGAATGTCAAGTCATTTTCCGCGAACAGCCGTTGCTGGAACTGCTCGTTCCGAAGACCGCAAACGAAACGATCACGCAGCATTACCTCAAGAGGCAGGATTGTTGGATTGGCTGCAGTGTCTGCGCTTGTTCCAAAATTGTACTGTGCTGCTAGTCTCTTGAGCGCTAGCTGTGACGTAATCACTGACCGTTTCATCGTGCCGTTGGTCACCTCGTTGGAAGCGTGCCCTGCAGAAGACTTCAGAAGGTTGCGGATCAAAATGAGCCTTGAGCATCTCAACTATGTCATCGTAGCTCACTTGGTTGGGCTGCTTGGGTTGTCTGTTCGTAAGTCTGTTCTCCGCACAACGTTAGCAGATGAGCACGTTTCTTGGAAGCGTCCGTAATGTCGTTAGCCTCGAAGAAGAATTGTAACCTCCCATACCAGGATCTCTAGGAGCCAGAGCTGCCACTGAATTCGGGTAGCCGACCAAAGTCAGGCGCCGCCATGTCGTTCCGTTCCTTGACGTCGGTGAGCTGCCGATGAGTCCGGAGTCTTCCTCGTCGCCAATTGTCACGTCTGTGCAGCAGGTTGTGGCTGCCGACGATTTATTATAAACAAGGAAACATGAACAGGTGAAGCGGCATAGCTTAGGCGTTGGAGTCAACTAGCCAGCGTTCGATGACAAGCTCGCGCTCGTGCCATCACGTCCCGTGCATTCGCGCGCGCACTTCGTTGTCCTCTTCTTCTAGCGCGACATGTCAGGTGGCGAACGTTGTTTCGCTGCACCCGCTCACTTCGCACGTTTCGCTGCGTTGCGATGGTCTGGCGCTTCGGCGGCAGTGAACTGGCGCCTCCGGCCACGCTATGCTGTCTCGCCTGATGATGTAGACGTGAGCGATTCAACTTCAGACGATGAAGACTCCATAGCGCCGACTTTGACGCCACTCCTACCATGTGCCATCTAGTGAATCGCCCGCCAGGCAGAGCCCAACTACGTGCACAGCCTCGAAGCTATTCATCCCTGTCACCTGTTGCAACGATGGTTCCAATGGTGGCGCAGTGGTTAGCGCACTCGGCTACGGCGCGGTAGCAGTGGCTGTGTGGCAGAGGAACGAATCCTCACCGTGACCACTTTTTTAAATGCGCAAGCATTTCTATGCTTACCCAACGAGAAAATTGTCCGTTCTTCCCCTAAGATGAGGCTGTCGCTAGGGGGCCGCCAGTGTAGACGCTCTTCACATGGGCACCGCGCCAAACTGCTCCAAAGAATGCAAAATCACTGAATTCAGGCAGCAATCGACCAACATCGGATTCCGGACCACCCCTGGATCATGTGGATATCAAAATTCTGAAGGTTGGCCCATTTACGCCAAAATTTTTAACTCTTCAAAACCCGAAGCGCCACGGTGAGGCTTAGCTGCGCAAATCGCAGCATTGAGCACGGCAGCCGCCGCCGGCCCCCGGCGAGCACCAACGTTACTAGATTACCTCTTTCAGTTTTTCAGTTTGCAAACTCCGGTGCCGCGGATGTCACCCTTCCCTGTACCGCCGAGCGGGGCCGCGCTCGTCGCCGTTTGACCGGTTTGACGGAGGTAACGGAACAGTCGGCTGGTGTCAGCGGTGCCTACGGCTTCTTGGCCGCCACGCTGGCGTTGTCAACGCAGGCGTGGTCTTGTGCCGGGTGTTATTCTTTTTTTTTGTTGCCATCAACAAATCTAGTAACATTGCGTTCAACTTTGTTGCGTAGTGATCGCAATCCCTGTGAGTCCCAGCGAGATCTATCTACGCAGCTCGTGCGGCGTGGGCTCCCGCTGCAACTTGTGACAAGAATGCACTTTTTCTCCCGAGATTTTAACCATCGATTAGAATGCAAGGAAAAGATGGCTGTAGCAAACAAAAAAGCGCGTCTTTTGTAACTTTGGCTTTTGAAATGTAATTCCCAGTTGATGTTTGTTGCATTGTTCAAAAAGTTGACAGTCACTTTAGCATACGCTAAAGAGAATGAATGCGAAAGCGTGCGCGCTCACGCGAAATTCATTATATTATTTGAAATTCTCATTGAATGCGCTGCGAGTTTAAAAAATCAAATTAAATTCTGGTGTTTTATATGTTCCAAAACCACGATATGATTAGGAGGCACGCAGTAGTGGGGGACTCCGGGTTAATTTCGACGACCTTTAGCTTGCAATTACTTCCTATTACTTGTTCTTTCCCACCACAGGTCGTGGGTTCGAGTAGTTTAATTAAGTGTGCCCTAATGAACTTCTCCTTAATTAAACAAAAGGTCGTGTTTTGAGTGTCTTAATTAACTATATCTTGATTAAATGCGCCTTAATTCGACTCCCACCAACAGTCGTGGGTCCGCTTGCCATGATTAACTTTATCTTAACTGTGTCTTAATTAACTTTGCCTTAAGTAACACCAAAGGTTGTCGGTTCGAGTGCCTTAATGAACTCTATGTTAATTAAGGTAGAGTTAACTAAGGCACTCGAAACCACGAACTTTGTCGGTGGCACCATGAATTTAGGTGCCGTAACACCGGACGTCGGATTTTTCTGCCCACGAGCCATCTACGGTTTTCACCTTAATAAATTGTTTGCAATTTGACTCGTGGTGTTCTCGTCGTCTTTCGCGTTTTATAGCCTTAAAAACGGCGAGCTTTCACTGAAGTACTTCGGTATCTTGCTTCTAAAAACGCGTATCCTGGCATTGAGTGTTCTCGAACAAACCAGTGGTTCTAGGTTTCAATATTTTTGGCGGCACCAGATACTTATGTTCCGTGACCCACTGTTAGCACGTAATCTTATATAGAACTGAATTAAAAAGAACTGAACCCGATTAATCTTCACAGCTGAATGGATAAGAGTCCCGCATAGTACTAGCTAGATTGAGGCATCTCAGTCACATCTCTGTCGTGTGGAATCGCTCTAGTGGCTGAAACGATACTCTAGTTGCAGAATCGAAATAACGTTTGCTCATAATCTCGGAAATAACTCCCCTTACACAGAATTAACTGCGTAAATTGCGTTTAACACAGCGCGCAGGCTCCGTAACCATGATGCAACCGGGCCAATGGCGTCGGAAGCGCCACCTCACGAGCGGGAGCAGTAAGGGGCCACGTTTTGCCGCTTCATCCCGGCGGAGTTTGCAAACTGGCAAATCTAGTAATGGTGTGTTGCCGGTGCCTCTGGAGGTGGCTCGGTGGTTTTCGGTGTAAAGCCCCTGAAAAATAGCGCCATTCGTGTCAATGTGCAGACACCTCCTCTCACGTGTGTTCTGTAGATTGTAAACCAAGTTAGTTGTGCGAAGCCCATCGAGAGTGGCGCATGGCCGGAAAGATGGGCTCGTGTAATTATCCCGCTAGGGCACAGCAGGGCGGTGCGGTTCGCAGCGGTGTATTGGGAGAGGTTCGAGAGAAGGAAAAATGCGAAAAGGTAACGTTGAGTAGGGCAATGGAATGTATGTATAGGAACAAGGGGCGTGTATTGCGTCATGCCTGAAAGTGTAAAAATATGCGGTATTCAATCAGTCAATAAACAGAAGTGCTCGCATTGTGTTTAGCTGCATGACATAAAACCCGTGAAAAAGAAAGGTACTTTTTTATGCTCTTTAAACTGCGAAGTATCTGCTGATAGTGCTGTTACGACTTGTTCACTATTTTAGGGGTACACTGTGTCATGGAAGTGCGTGATAGAAGATTTAAGTCAAGTAAACGCTTGTACTGGCAAAAACCATCCCCGCAAGCGAGCAGGGCCGGAGGCGAGTGCGTATGCATGCAGGTGCGCTCAGCGTTGACGCTACTGAAGGCAGCGCCACTGCACTGGAAATGGGCATCCGGGTAAGCTCGGCGGCGCTGAGAAACGCACGGTTTCAAACGTGACGCACTATATTTTTAGAAGATCGAGAAAGCACCCTTGAGTGGCCGCTCGTTTTTTTTTTCTTGTTTAATTGGTCGGGGCGCGTATTTTGCTTGCCGCGGATGATTGCCACGCGAGAGAGAAAAAAAAAGAGGGCGAGGAAGATGGCACCGGCGGAACGCCTCCGTTCCAACGCCGCCGGCGTTGGAACGGAGAATACGCTGGGCTGCTGGTAACTAGGCACAACTGTGGCTGCTGTTAAGGGATCGATGGTATTCCTAAATAAACGCATCAATGTTTTGATGATCCAAATATAATCTCACTATCAGGGAGGGTGCAGTCTAGCTGACTGGAGCAGTATTTTTTTTATTTGAGGGGTTGCTACACTGCGCTCCGCAACACCCCAACGACCGCCGCTTCGTGTCGGCGCCCGGCACCACGGCTTACGCCGCGGCACAACCAAAGGCGCCGCCAAACAGAAAGGGGAAAAAAAAAGAAAATGGCGATACCAAGAAAAGAAAGCCGTGGCGGGATTCGAACGTGCGTACCCTCGATGCCAAAGCGAGCGTCGTAACCACTAGGCCATACAGCCACTTTTTTTCTTTATTTCCGGACATTCAGCAAACACAATAATACAAACTACTGCATCAGCTGATAATATTCACTTTCCCACCGCTGATGTTTAACTTGCGGTTGAGATTACAAAACTTTCCGTTGAAAACAGCGACAGTGTTGGCGCCTTGCTGAATGAACTGTTACAACACAGTGACACGACAGACGAACACTGTGCGTTGTTTCGTCTGCTAAATGAGCAAATTGTTCTCGCACTGGCTGCCCCCATTCGTCGCTACAGTGCTGAAACATTAGTGTTTTCTAGCATCCTGAACTCAATTTCTCCTCACGCCTATAACTTTGCTAGATCAGCGTTGACGTTACCACATCCTGCAACTCTGCGCCGCGTTTGTCCCAAGTATGGAGGCGATCCACTAAAGGAGCAAAACAAAGCCAACTTCCTTTGCTTCATTCGAGAAAGGTGCATTCAGCCGCACGAAAAGAGATGAAATCTATATCACTTTGTTTAACTTGCGGTTGAGATTACAAAACTTTCATTTTGACAAGAGCGTCCATCAAGATCAATAGTTCATCGTCATAACCTAATTTCTTAAACACTTCACGAAGTTTACTCACATTTTCAGTAAAGTAAGAGTTTTCTGTTCTCGGATTATAATCACAATTCCTTACAGCCATGCGGTTTCTCCAGATGCTGTGAAGGCCGAGGAGAAAGAACGTGTCATAAGGTACACTGTTTTGCCCTGTAGTTAAGTATCGAATACCATGGGGTGTTAACGGTAACTCTTTTTTAATAGTTCTTTGCATAATGTCCCAGAAGAAGACCGCACTCCAACAATCTAGATACACGTGTTCTATATATTCTGGTTTCTTGCAAAGTAAGCGTTAGTACCCCATGGTAAATACTCCCCCTTTTCTTTTAGCCATGTTTTTACAGGCAAGGTATTAGTATGTAGTTTAAAAAAGAACGTTTTCACTCCCCCTGGAACCATAATTCGTTTCACACGTTTGAGTATATCTTTCCCTTGACCTTCACGGTACCATAATCGATACAATGGTTCTGGGAACATAATGTCTATTAAATCAGCGCTTATCCGCTTACGTGTTACAGTAGCCAAATATTCAGTAGAAAAGTTGTGGTTTAAAAATCTAAATGCCACGACCACTTCACGTAAAAATTTACTCGTTGCGTAACACCCACCCTCCCTCATCGAGACAACAAAGTTAGGTAAAGCAGTGCTCAATCGGACTTGAATAACCGTTCGCAAGAAAGGATTTGTCGTGTCTCGCAAGAACAAGAATCTAGAAACCAGTTGCTTTAAGAATAAGTTTGGTAATGACAAGCCTCCCTGACCTAACTTGCGAAACAAGTTGTTTCTGCTTGTTCTTTCATATTCTGACTGCCACACAAACACAGCGAATGCTCTATGAAATTTCTTAAAATTGAATCGGGAACAGCTCAGGACTTGCATGAGATACCACAGCTTGCTCACTAAGAAGATTCTGCAAATTGCTGCACGTGCAAAAATTGAGAGGTCACGCCCAGCCCACTTGTCAGTTTGAGCATTCAATTCCTGCAGCTTTCCATTCCACAAATCTTTGGTGTCTCGATGAGTGCCTAACGGTACACCAAGGTAAATCCCAGGTGTGAGCGTCCACTCCATACCTTCAAAAACACGTGGCGTGTTCTGCCACTGGCCATGCCACAAACGGACACACTTATTCAGGTTTATATTGCTACCTGTCATGTCACAAAACTCACGCATAATTTTCATAGAAGTTCGAACACTCTCCTTATCAGTGCAGAAAACGACATCATCAGCGTAAGCTAATAAACGCACTTCACACCCTTCTAGGCTGAAACCACGCACCTCCGGACTGTCAATAATTTTTTTACATAGAGCCTCTAGATATATGGCGAACAAAAGAGGTGACAGGGGGCACCCCTGACGCACAGAGGAACGCACTTCAATCCTTTCAGCTAGCTCATGGTTGATAATAAGGTTAGTTGTACAATTATTATATGCCATTTTAACTCCCTCTGTTATCAATGATCCAACACCTACATAATCAAGCATTGAAAACAGGAGATCGTGACATAGTCTGTCAAATGCCTTTTCTAAATCAATTTGTAACATAGCGACTTTCCTAAAATCTGCGTCACACGTTTCAAGTATGCTACGAGCCACATGGATATTAGTAAATATCGACCTCCCTCTTATCCCGCGGGTCTGATGCGGTCCTACTAAATCACCAATAACCCCTTGTAGTCTCCGAGCAAATATCTTCATTAAAATTTCATAATCTAGGTTTGTCAGCGTAATTGGTCTGTAGCCTGTGATTTTGTTAAGTTTATTCGCGTCATCGCTTTTTGGTATCAAGACTGTGTACGCCCTTTTAAAGGACGGTGGCAGACGACCTGCTTGATACGCCTCCTTAAAAACATGCTCTAATACGATGGCTATCTGCGAGCAGAAGGCTTTGTAAAAAATTGCAGTTAAGCCGTCGGGTCCTGCCGATTTTCCAGCGTTAAGGTCTTCTATGGCCATTTCAATTTCCTTAGCTGTGATATCTACTGATAGTCTTTCTGTTTCTTCGGCGTCTAATCTAGGAAGGGCAGTTAGAAAATGGCTCTCTTAGCCAGGCTTGCTCGGTATTCTATAATTGAAGAGCTCTCTGTAATGTTCCTTAAATGCATAATTGATTTCTTCTGCATCTCTACACGTTTTCCCTTTGTATTCAATCTAAACTATTTCGTTCCTCCTCGCATACTTTTTCTCAGATCCCAAAGCACGCTTTGTTGGCATTTCATCGGCCAAGATCTTTCCCGTTCGGGCGCGAACAAGCGCACCACGGCATTTTTCCGTGTCGATAGCCTCAAGTTTACACTTCGTTCTTCTTATTTCTTCCATAAAGGTGCCTGGCGCTGCAGTTTCAGCATCCAGCAATTCCTGCAGCATTTTTTTCAGGTTATTTTCTTCTTGACGCTCTTCAAAACGCATTTCTACTGCTCGCTCTATGGCATTCATTTTTACGGCTTCTTTAAACCTCTCCCATCGCTCACCCCATCACTAGGCCATACAACCACGCTTCTAAATCGGGCATTCATACAAACCATATGATTGCGTTCGAGCGTCGTTGCCGAAAAAAGGTCGCGCCATCCTCCTCGCCCACCTTTTTTTCTCTCTCGCGTGTGCCATCATCCGCGGAAAGCAATATACGTGGTCGGTGCGTGGCGTCTTAGTTTTGTTGACCGCGTCTAAATCTGTTTGCACGGTGGCTCTGCGCGTTTCGTGATGCCGGCCTGCTGTGCTAGTGGTACCATGGGTGCCGGAGACGCAGCTCCCGCGCCAGCGAACGCGCGCCAGTTGAGCCCGGACGCGTCCGGTCGTGCTCGCGGTTCTCGCGTTCGTGGTTTCCTTGTGGACACCCTAGAGGCGCTGCCGCAGCTCCCAGAAGAGAAGGCAGAGGCGAAGGGGCGCAGTTGGCGCTAGTTTATATTTTTCCAGGGGATTTATTTCGACGAGATCAGAACGGGACACTCGTCGAGCAGCGTCGGAAGTCTTTACCACCTTCTCGCCTCGCAATGTTTTAGGGGCGAAGCACCTTAGGGCCGAGCCTTGTCCCTCCCTCGTAGTCCGTAGCTCTGGTTGGCATGGAGGCCGCTATGTATGTATGTATGTATGTATGTATGTATGTATATGCACACACACACACACACACACACACACACACACACACACACACACACACACACACACACACACACATATATATATATATATATATATATATATATATATATATATATATATCCCTTGGTATCTCTTGAAAAAGGTCGGTCCACCGACCGAAACTGTTGGGTAAATAACAAACCTAACATAACCGCGAAGTTGTGCTTCTGATTTTCTCATATATATATATATATATATATATATATATATATATATATATATTATATGTACGCCAAGCTCCGGAACCGGAAACCGGCTTCCGGTTCCACTTCCGGTTCCGCTTCTGCAAGCCAGCTTCCGGCGTTTTGCCCGAATGAGCCCCCGGTGCTTCGCCCACTCATCATCGTTCACTTCGTGCATATGCGGTCCTTTTTATATAAATACGCATTTGTTGCAGCAGCTAAACGTCACCTGCCCTCCCTCCCTCCCATAGGCGTATCCGCCGGGGGGGGGGGGGGGCATTTGCCCCCCCGCTCTCAAAAGTGTGTGTGTGTGGGGGGGGGGTGCTGTCCCATTTGCCCCCCCCCCCCCCAACTTTTGAAACCGGACACTTTTGGCTGCACGCTGGAGAGTCTAAGAAAACCACAGAAGAAGCTAAATTTTCTTTCTAAATAGAGTGGCCACGTATGTAATGCTTTTATTTACTGCGTATCCCCTGCTTGGGCAGCGAGGACTGTCTTTTGTGCCTCCTCGGGACACGTTGTAGCGGACGACGCGCGGGATTCGCCATACACGCTCGCGTTGCGGAGAAGGCCTGGCGCTGGGCAGTTCCCGCCCTAACAAATGTCAGCTTGCGCTACTTGCATCATGCCTAGCTTTTGGGGCCGATAAGTCTGTATTTGAAAACACAATAAGCTTGCCATATTTACCCTGTTGGCGAGGGGTAGGTTCGTACAAACAATTATAATCAGCCGCGCCCAACGACTGATGGGCCTTACACGAAATCGTTGGGTTATCAAATGCTGGAACTATTTAATCTCTGTCGAGAAATAGCGTACCCATCGTTGTAGCCTCAGTATCTTATCACTATCAAAAATATAATCAAACCTCTTACAGGTATAACTGTAGAATTTCACTGTGTGATCACGACTTGTTGTAGACATGTTCGTGAAAGTGACCTTGGTCGAAGGTCATTTCAATACCAATAGAACACTGACTTTAATTTTATTTTTTCTAGAATCTTGTGTCACTTCTCACCATGTCGATTTCATTTTCAGTCTGTTTCCAAATAAGAGCTGCACTATTAGTTGTTTTCCGACAGCAGCAAAACAGCACATGTTTCATATTGTGAAAAAATAAGGGCCACTTTTTGGTGGCGTGTATCGAAATTTTGCACTGTGTAGGTTGCTTATGTGCTCCCGAAGACAGTTACTGAATAGTCTCTCCCAAGTTTTATGCGTTATACACGGCATTCAGTTGTTTTCCCCCGGTATTCTAGGTAAACAATGCGGAGTACTATGCGGAGTTAGTTATTCGGAGTACGGAGAAATGTTCTGAGTGACGAGCGATAAATGTTTATTCTGTGTAGGTTCTTTACAGCGGTTGTGGAAAGTTACTAATTGAAGCGTTCCAGGGTGTCATGCCGTTGCTAATTGAAATGTTTCCCAGACTCCTAAAGCAACAGCACGAGAAATGGTTCAAATTCCGTCAATATAGAGAAAATTTTAAGCGCAGTGCGTTGCGAAACTTTCACTTTCCTGCTTTAAAGCAAGTGAAGCAGATAATTACTGAACCCTCGTTTTTCCATGTGTTTTCCTGCATCATACGAGATTCTTAGTTTGTTTCTTCACTGTCCTCTGTGAGCTAAAGAAGATATCTTGTTTACATCTGCGGATATTTAGGGTGATGGTATGGGTAATATATGTAGGCAATGTTCCAAATGTGTGGGTTAAATGTGCATTTTCCAGTAGAATGCGTATGCAAGTGGTCCATTGCGTTATTAGTCTGTTTTACGAGTGGTGTAAAACTAAGACGGCTGTGCTGGCATAATGACAACAACAACTGAGATGAAATTTTGCGAATATAAGTGAAACAAAATGCCAAGTTTATGTGCGATGGTAAATGCTTGTTGATCTAATACAGATTTAAAAAAAATGCAACCAAGTGTTCGAAAGTATCATGCTGCTGCTAGGTTCCCCAATGTCCCAAAAGAACTCCGCGTTTCAGATATTTTATACATTGAAGGAATAGACAGGTTTTAAGTGCAATGCCTTGCGTATTTTAACGTCTCTGGCTTATTTAGAAGCCTTACCAATAATTACTGTACCCTCATATTTTATTTATTTTTACATTGTCTGGCGTGATATACTAGGTTCGCCCGGTGTCCCCTCACCGAACTCAAGGCGGCAGCTTCATTATGTTTGGTGACTGTAAGGACAATAAATAGGTGATGTGTAGGTGAAGTTCACAGTAGATGGGTAATTGGGGCTTTCGCAATAAATTACGTATAAGCACTCTAGAGTGTTATGAGCGTGTCTAACGAGCGGGGAAGAATTGAGCCGGCTGCCCTGGCAGAACTATAAAAGCCATCAAGACCAAATTTAGTGAAGATTGGTGGTATGCTATGGAAACTCTCTGTGCGAAGTTAAATGCGGCTGGATCAAATACAGCCTTTGCAAAACATTTCTTATTCAAGTGTTAGAGCGCATGATATGACAGCTATCAGCTATGCTTCCCAATGTGCCGACATAGCTGTAGGTTACAAAAGGTTTATATTTTGTGGAAAGGGGAGGGGGGACATGGTAACTGCAAGGCGCGACAAAATTGTTACATTCCTGGTCCAGTTAGAAGCGTTGGAAATAATTATTGAGCCGTCTTTTTTCTGTCTCTATTTTCAGGCGACATAATACGTTCAGACTTGGTTTCAGCGATGTCCTCGGTGAACTAAACAAGGCATTTTGTTCATACTTAGAAAAATAAAGGACGCGTACGTTATTGACAAGATGTAGGTAAACTTCAAAGACAGGGCTCTAAGTATGACATTTGCAGTAAATTAAGCATGCAAGCGATCCGGAGCTTTATCAAGGTGTTCTACGAACAAAGCATTTATCCTATTGCTCTCCAAGGACTGTGAACTCAACCGATATCAAATCTAACGGAAATTGAGTAAGGAAGGTGGCGGGAGGCAGAAATGGAAGGAGGGAGGACACCATGATAAATGTTATGGCGAAGTAACATATGTGTTGATGAATTACTGGCTTTTTAAAAATTCCCAACAAGAAATGCTCCAAAGCATTACACGGGGACGAAAGTTTCAAACGGAACAGTCATATACGGGCAACTATGTAATGTAAGCGATGTAATTACAAGAAAGTGAAAGTTTCATCGCAACTGTTCGAAAAAAAAAAAAACAGCTTCGCTGGAAACCGGGTTATAATTCTCGAAGGTCGCACACATCTGCTGTCTTTTTTTTTTTCTAGTGGATATTGCAAGTAGTATATGTTGATGGTACTTCGTTGCGTAGACCCTCTAGAGATACACTTATGATGTAGATTTCAAAACCAAGTACAATTATTTGTTTAATTAGTAAAATTGGCTGTAACAGATGTGCATTTTTATGTGCGCTGTAGTGCGGCTATATATACTTGGCGGAATCCCAGACCTCTGTGAGACACTCATTGCCTTTTGTCGCTGCATCATCTTGAAATTTTATATAGTTACAAGAAATAAATGCAAATTCAAATAATTTTTCGGGCCGTCACCATGTGTGATTTATAAATAGGTCGATGGCTGTTGAATATAAAAATAACTGATAGACGCATCTCTAGGCTCTCTGGCTTACTGTAATAGTAATTCGAAATATATATATATATATATATATATATAGAGAGAGAGAGAGAGAGAGAGGTAGAAAGGTCAGATTTCTTGCGGTTTGCCCCCCCCCCCCCCCCCCACTCGAGAAATGGTTGGTACGCCACTGCTCCCTCCCGTCCCCCCTACAGCCTTTCCCGCGAAGCAAGAAGTCGCGTTTGCTCTATATATTTATGGTGATTGTAAAGGAGGAAAGAGATGCTTCATTCTGCAGCCCTTCAGGGAGCACGGCGCAGAACGCGCTTTTGCTCTCCGCCGTGCGTTCGCTCCCCGTGAAATTAAGCGCGCGTCCCTCGCGCGCTTTCACTCGCACATACAGCATACGGCGCGTGGTGACGATTTCATCGCCGTTGGACGTGATAAGTAACCTCACGGCGATGGCGACGCTGACGGCAGAAATCCGCTTGGAAAGTCCGTATAATTGATATCGCAGTAAAATGCGACGACGACAGAGCAGGCACCGCATCTCCGCGATTTGTACACGCGAGTTTCAGAGCCCGTGCTGTGGCGGTCTCCCACTCACTGAACTTAGATTGTGTGCAGTAAAAGTACCATCGCTCAAAACGCACCAATAAACCCGAAACGTCGGTATTCTGGTGTGTTTTCTGACTGCACAGAACTACGTCGCGCCTGCGAGCAGGCTCGCAGCTCAGCGAGAACAGCACGTTGAGATAGTGATCCGGAGATGTCGAGGCTAAAGGTTTAGTCGAGGCATTATCTTAGTTTATGTTTTTGCATTGTTTTCAATCAATGCGTGCATTTGTTTATTCTGACTACCAAAGTTCTCAATTTGATAGTGTCACGCGGAGGGTAAAGTGCCCTGCAGAATGTGTTACGATGGTTTTACCCCGAGAACGTTGTGTTTCCACGTTAGCATTTTCAGAGGACAAGCTGGTTCTGTTCATTGCGCAGATGGAGTTTGCAACGAAAGAACTGGATGCCAGAGCGTCGTCGCTCCCTCCACAACAGCCGGGTGTGAGCGAGGCCGCACGCAATCCCGACGTCAAGACGGCAGTTCGCTACGCCCGGAAGTGCCTGCAGCAGCAGAGCTACCAGAATTGGTGGTCCTGGAATAGTAAGTAAGACAACATGACTTCGCAAGCATGCGACCATTAGAATATTCGGCTGCTCTGACTTGAATGCGATCAGTTCGCTGCTCTCAGTTGACCTGCATAACGTCGCTGTAAACACGGTATCGCTCATGCAGTCCATACATTTTAGCAGGTGAGTGGTGCACCTTATAGCAACTGCTAGATCCGGATGGGCTTGGTTGGGTCGGATATTTTTGATGCGAAATCATTGTACGCCCCCATTACACGAAAATCCGGCGGTGTGACCGAAAAACTGTTACCAAAAATGGCTGACGGCGCAAAGAGTAAAAACACGTTAAAAATGCTCGGATTAATGTCAAATTTCTCAGGGAGGTTCCTGTAATCAAAGTAAATAATGACTTCGAAAAAAAATTTTGAAAAAGAGCTTCCCCAACGCCACGGCGGCTCCACGGTTCTGGCTGACTAAAAATATGCCTAGTGCGTGCGTCATTCGGCACGTGACGGCGCAGCCAATGTGGAGGAGATGGCGCCGTGTCATCAGTGTATACAACGAGTGCGTTCATGACGTTCCGAGGCCTACAAATGGTATAATGCTATCGCATTTCCACACGTAATCAGTTTTAATTGTCTCTGCCGAATTTAAAAAAAATTAGTCCTTACTTAATTTTTTTATTTGAATTTGGCTACCGGTGAAACCGTGATTAGGTGCAGCTGTAGTTCGCATTCTGTGTGGAGAGCATTAATACCTGCACGGCGAACTAGCCCTGGACGTCACCAGCGAGATTAATGGTCTTAAAGTAGCATCGATGTTATATGTAGCGGCAATATATACGCTTCGGTGCCAAGCGGCTTCTTTATATCAAATTGTGGTGCAGCAATACTCTGTGCAAAAAAAAAAAAATATGTGGTTGCACGTGCCAAAAACCATGATTTTGTTATAAGGCATGCTGTAGTGGGGACTCCTCCAGAATAATTGTTATCCACCTGCGGTTCTTTAACGTGCACCTAAATCTTAGTACACGGGTGTTTTCGCATTTCGCCCCCATCGAAATGCGGCCGCTGTGGCCGGGATTCGATCCCGCATGCTCGGGCTTAGCGGCGCATTGCCAAAGCCACTGTGCCATCGCGGCAGGTGTGAATATAATTGAAGTAAAACACGGTTGCCAAATGAAAAATAAAATATAAAAAATTACGGCAGCACTGATCTCACGACGACTGTCAACGGTACTGCGGTAATCGAGCAATGTGGCGACTGACCATATTCCTGAAGTCACGTTTATATACCACGTAGAGCAGTAATTCTGGGACTCTCCGTGCCTTCGGCTTCGTGCCACACACTCATATATCGTCCCATTTTGCTATAGCACTCGCTTCGAGACGACATCATAGTCCTCGTCATACATGGGGGCGTGACGACATGGAGGAAAGAAACAAAACAGGAGAGGCCCTGACGTCACGTTTTTGAAGCCGGAAGTGCTGCCATGTTGGTGTGCTGCCGCGCCACCTGACCTTCGCGGAAGGAAGAAGCAGGCACACTCGGCAGCTGAGCCGCCCCGTATGCTGCATTCAAGAGGAGTGACTTTTCTGCTTAACACGGACGTGTCTAGTAACTCTAGATCGCTGTTCCCTTCAGGGCCGGCGCTCGTGCCTCAGGCAATGACACATATGACAAATCGGATTATACGCATAGCTAGCTATACTACTGTAACATATATGATGGTTAAGGACTTCCTCTGCGGGATTACGCACTGAGTCAACACGCTACCAAGACCTCCTCACTGCAACAGATATACGCGTTGAGGTGCACCATTCCTTTAGTAAAGCGAACTGTTTGCTAGAAGCGTTTGGTCATTGGTTTAGATTGGCAGTCTCCATCGATGGTTTCTACACACTATATTTTACTACAAAGCCAGCAAGCAGTGTAATAAAAGCAACATGTCGACACCCCCCGCCCTCCCTGCAGACGTGCAGGAACTTGTGCGCTGGCAAAATTGGACGTGTAGTGATGCCTCCATCACACACACGGTCGTGAGGCTGCCCTGGACCCACCCGTGGTCACAGCTGTATGGTTCTCGATTTGAACCCGGCCAATGACAATAATTTTGCTTCACGTCGGTACAGGTATGAGATCAGACAACCAAATTCAGGAATGCGGATGGGAAGACAGGAAGAACTTTTAAAGAACATGGCGACTGAGCTTTTTTTTTTGGCAGCATATGCTTGCGCCAACACCTTTGAAAGCACGGATTTGACAGCGAAGGGTCGGTAGGGTGCAGAAACCCTAAAAAAATTTTGAAGTCAGAGAGCGTTTTCAGAATTGCATACGACGGTTAATTGTATCACTGTACATCGTAAACAGGCCTGCATTACAGGGCAAGGGTTTAGACAAACCGTGAGTGACTCTAGAATAGGTCGGCGAAAGTCGTGAATGCCTTGTGGCACCTAATCGTCCACAAGTACTTTCTGCACGCAGGCCATCCTTGGCGCAATAGCATGACCGAGTCCGAACGCCATTTAAAATGCGCCAATGGAATAGGGGCCAAGTCTATCGAATGTTTCGTAAGTTTGCCAGTTTGGATTCGTGATACGATTTTAAGCTTCTTGCGTGAATTTTCACTAAAATAAATTGGCGTCACATTAGACTTCTGCTAGTCGGTCTCCGAATGTTCAATTGGAAGTCTTCTCAAGAAGAAATTAGAATTACGGCACTTCGAGAAGACTGACTGTTGGGCTAGTTGGATTTGCATTATAATTATGGTAGTTTAGCGTAAGTTAATACACGGACGCAAAATAACAAATCCCCGTCCTTGTCCACTTCGTTCTTTTGTGTCCGGCTAATAATTTGCGCTAAGCTACCATATTATAATGGTATTTGCTTCGAACAAGTTCACAAAGGCAAGTTCCCGAAGCTGGCGAAATCGGCGACAAGGAAGTCACTGAAAATGTCCCTGGAATAATGTTGTCGACGTAGGGTTCTTTTACGCGCATTGAGATATAATTCGCCATTATTCAAATCTGGCCACCACGGCCTCCAATCGAACCCGCGACCTCGTGCACAGCAGCAGACCGCCATAGCCACGGCACCACCGTAAAGATTCAGGCGTTCTATGTATATAGAAATATAGATTTCCTATATAGTCAGCCTGGCCTGGATAACATTCCATGCTTTCAAAGGCGTGAATAAAACCTGACAGCTCATTATTGTTTGCAAGTGTATTCATCTTATGCATTGGGACAGTACTGCGCGGATGCGTTTCAGCGAAAATTTTCGGCTGATGATCGCGTATTACTAAATATCATGCAGATGCAACGCGCATGATGACATCCGTGTGAACGGGAGTCGGGAGTTGTGTAACAAATATTATGCTACTAAAGGCGATGCGTACAATTTTTTAACGCGACAGCGTTAAGGACCCCGTGTCGCAGAAAGTCCGGTGTCGGTGTCGGCAGCGTTGTCCGTTAGAGAAAAATAATCCCGAGCCACGCATCCCCAACCACGCAGGCCCTCCGCGTGGTGCATAGGCGTTACTGAATTAATGAAATTTTTCAATGTAAAATGCGTTAGAAAATTCGTAAAGTACGACTTACACAAAATTTACAGACATGATAGCGTCATATTTTTATTTGAATATACGGAAACGCACAATTCTGTAGCGCGGTAACTGAAGCACAAACCTCTTTTCCCGCTGCCGTTTGAGGTCTGTCTTTGTGGGAGCGGCGCGCCCCGCTTGGTTCCTTGCAACACCATCCAGATGGCGCTCGCCTCCGCACATCCGCGGCCGTGGCGGTTCCCGCCGTACGGGAGAAAAAAAAACCGAAAGCTCGCCTTCGTGCATAGCCTTCGCCGCCACCGTTTGCAGGTAAACATTGCGGTTACAAAAGGTGAAATTGCGGGGAAGCGTGAGGAGCAGTTAGGGATATTTGAATGCTATCGTACGTGTTCCACTCTTAAAAGGCGAAACTTAAGCGTCCTCCAAGTTTTTTTTTTTTTTTACTTTCATACAGTGCAGCGCTCAACCTCATAGAATGCTCGCGTTTATTGACCGCAAAGGTCACAAGTTTAATCTCGTGCAATTGTTTTAATTAATGCACTACACTGTGTCCAAGCTACGACGATACGCCAACACCAACTCGGGCGAATGCCCAGTGCGAAAGGTCTAGGCAACCACGCCACGAGAGCGAAGGCGATGTATGATGCTTGACCGCATTGCTCTCACAAGGACAGGCGCTGCGAGACGGCTTCGCATTCTGGCACGCACACTCTCGTTAGCTGAGTGGAGTGCCGCACATACAAGGTGCACCAGACTGCACAGACTTCACTGCAACTCGCACCTCAGGCTCCACTGCACCGACGCGAAGCGTCTCTTCTGTGTCTGCTGTGGTTGCGAATTGCCTTCTCGAAAGCTTATTCAGCAGTAATTGGAACGGCTGACAGTGCTGCATGTCATGTCTGCGGCTGCCAGGAGAACACTGACCATCTATTCTATCACTGTCCTCAGTTTGAAGCACAAAAGCAATCTATGTCCAGCGCATTCAGGAAAGTCGATGATTGTCTTCTGAGTGAACAGTATACTAGAACACCCACCCCACTGACCATCGGCTCAGAAGGCAGTGAAGGCACTTTTGTGCGTTCTGAGAAAGTCTGGCTTGTGCAGGCGGCGTTGACTCCGTAGTGCTGTCCGTGCACGTCTGCCTCCCCCACCCCTCACCCTCTCTTTCTATTCCCCTTCTCCCTTCCCCCAGCATAGGGTAGACAACCGGACTCTTGACTCTTGAACATCCCTGCCTTATATCCCATCCCTGTCATATATATATATATATATATATATATATATATATATATATATCAGTGAAGTAAAGAATCACGGGAGCTGGCACAGAAGTAGTTCAAAAAATATAAGCACGTAGAAAAAACGTAACAGGACTTTCCTGACGCTTTGGCCGGGGTCCGGCCTTCATCAGGAGTGCGTTTGCATGCATACAGAACTCAATTTATACATTTTTGCCGTAAGATTGGAAAGAGACAAGAAAAATTACAAAGTAAAAAAGAAATACAACAACCATGTGAATGGAAACTTGCGCGGGCACAGAGTGGCATTATTATAAAAAGAAAAATAACAGCGAATACAACAAGACTACAAAAACAAGCTCGTAAATCGTGGGTAGCCTATAACTGCAGGTGCACACAGATTTAGTGTCGTCATGAATGTGAACACGTACAATGACTCATGTCAAAGTCATCAAAACGATGGGCGTGTACAGTGGTCCTATAAAGGGGTACAAAGTTGCGCGTACATACAGTGGCATTATGAAAACATTAACAAAAGGCATGCGAGTGGTCACTGCTGCCAGGAGAGTATTTGACCACAACGACGGTCAATACACCCTCACCTGGCCCTTGGACTCCTGCACTGTGACCTCCACTAACCTCTGAGTTGAACGAACTGCGATCCATTGCATTCTTTGCACACGTGGTGTTCTTTGTTTTTGCATGCAGGCGTTTTTTATACAAAGTCTATGAGTGTGAAAAAATGAAATAAAATATAATCTAAATGAAAGATGTAATGACAAGGTTGAGTAATAAACATCAAGATAGTTTCCAATTATTGCTGTGGAATTATGCATATCACTTCATAAACATGCCATATAATATATGTTATACAACCGTTACGAAATATATATATATATATATATATATATATATATATATTGTTACAAGCGTGAAAGCCTTGTATGATTAGGGTATGTGCCGCAAGCAGTAGTGGGACACGGGGTACGAGAGGGGAGAAGACGTTTGCCTAGCGATAGCAGAACCTCGGCTGGCGCCCAAGACCGTCGCTTGCGTCCCAATAAACCCTCTCTTCACGGAGAGTTACCCGTAACAGAGTGGTGGAGGTGCTGGGTACACGACGTCGCCGTACTACGGAGTCGCAACCGCTTGAACTTCGCCGGAGCCGCCGTCTAGCCGGTCTCTCGCCGACGACATTCATCATGCCACAGAACGGAGGACCAGACCCGGAGCCAGTTGCAACTGCGCAACTGCGCCAATTGCTCTTCCACACCATTACATGGAACCACGCTCGTTCGCGGGAAGAGCGGGAGAGCGTGGACGAGTGGCTTACGCACTACAATCGGGTGAGCCGATATAACCACTGGAACTCGCTCACGAGGCTTGACAACGTCGTCTTATTTTTGAGAGAAACCACACTGATGTGGTTCGAGAACCACGAAGAGTCCTTAACATGGGAGCTCTTTGTTGAAGAAATAGGGAAATGTTTTGGCGACACTGATGCCAAAAAGAAACGCGCGGAAAGAACACTTGCCCAAAGAGCTCAATCTCCAACAGAGACATGCACTACCTATATAGAAGAAGTACTCAAGTTGTGCAAAATCATAAACCCGTGGATGTCTGAGGACGACCGAGTCGGACATCTTCCGAAAGGCATCGCAGAAGACATCTATAACTTTCTGATAGGGAGAGAAGACCTCACGTCCGTCTCAGATGTCTTGCGTCACTGCCGTACATTTGAGACGTTGAAGACCCGTCGCATTGCGCCCGAATTTGGACGACTGGCAAACGTGACAACTGTCGCCAGCGTCGATACGAGTCCGTCCACCGACCTTGCCTCTACTATCCGGGAAATAGTACGCGAAGAACTACAGCGACACAATGAACTAGTGTGCAACACAGCTCAACCGCCGGCTACGTACCCGGTGTATCACTCAGCGCCCACAGCACCATGCGCTACTTTGCCACCGTCTGTGTGTGTCACGGACGTCGATGTGGCTGGAACGACGTGGCCTCATCTGGAGACGTTTCCGCCAGAGCAGCGGTATGGGCAACGCTTTCACTCCAGCCGTGATGCACAGAGGCGAACGGCTCCTGTTCAGCGTACTGGGGTGCTGTACCCTGTTCGACGACCTCTGCCGGCTGAGCGCTTTGAGCGGCATTTCGTCGAACGTCCTCTGCCCTTGTGCTACAACTGTGGTATCGAGGGCCACATCGCCAGGTACTGCAACGTGGCCCCACAACGCCGCCAGCCGCCGAGGTACGACCGATCAACAACATCTGGCCAGCAACGCGTTGGCGGTGCGTGCACATATCCACGCGGTATGTCCAACGAGAACCTGGGAACACTGCGAAACCGTTCACTGGCTTCCGATCGGAGCTTGACACAACCTTCTGCCCCTCGCGTAAGCCGGTCACCGTCTCCCCGGCGCCGCTACCCGTCGCCTTAGCCGGAAAACTAGTCAGCGTGGCCGTTGGAGGTGAGGCCGCTGGACAGTCTTCGATTATGACAGAAATACCTCCGCCAATTTGCATGTTTAAAAATAAGGTTTGTGTACGTGTAGACGGCGTCTCAACAATGGCCTTAGTGGTCACTGGAGCGACAGTTTCCGTAATGAGTCACGCATGCAAACGCCTGCTAGGACGAAAAGTGCTGTTTTCGTGGGACCGTGCCGATGTGTTTCGTGGAGTGAGTGGAGGACTATTGTACCACAGTTAGCTTGGGTTGTGCAGCAGTTAGCTTGGGTTGTGAAACGTTTAACGCGGAGTTTGTAGTTTTACCTCATGCTACGCATGACGTAATTCTGGGCCTCGATTTTCTTAAGCTGTGTGGTCGATTGCCGAACGGGAGAAATTACTGTAGATTCGAGCCTCCCGGCCGTCTTTGTGGAACACCCGCCGTGTTACGAATGTGCCCTTTGTGTGTCCGCAGATACCGTTGTACCGCCGCTGTCTGCCAAATGTGTCCCAGTCGCCTGTTCTCCTACAACCGACAGAACATTTGACGCTACCGTAGAGCCCATTCACCTTAGTTGCCTAAAGAAGAATGTTCTGGTGCCCTATTGTACGCTGTCGGTTATCGGCGGGCGTACTGTATTATGGACGATAAATTGCTCCAATGAACCCACAATACTACCGGAGGGTCTGAAACTTGCGGCTATTCGTGAACATCAAGTATTGGCGCTTGCCATCCTTGCAGAAGCCCCCGATGCCACGGATGAGTCCCAGTCGGATGCATTGCGCCATGGACACTTCGATGATGGCTATGATAAACAAATCGCTCAGCACTAAGCAACGTCAGGAACTGGCAAATATTCTACGAAAACACTTCGCGGTGTTCGACTTTCCCCAGCAAGAGGCTCCACCATCCATTCCCCCTTCTCGTGTACAGCATCGCATAGACACGGGACCTCACCAGCCTCGGCGATAAAAGCCATACCGGGTGTCACCTTCGGAGCGCAAGGTGATCAATGACCAAGTCCGTGACATGCTAAAGAAAAACGTTTTCCAAGAATCGAGTAGTCCGTGGGGAGCCCCAGTAATTCTAGTGAAAAAGATGGCACATGGCGATTTTGCGTTGATTACCGCCGCTTCAACGCCGTTACCAAGAAAGACATATACCCTTTGCCACGGATTGATGATGCTATAGATTGCCTTTCTTCGGCCTCATACTTTTCGAGTGTAGGCTTGTGGTCCGGATACTGGCAGATTCCGATGCACAAGGCAGATAAGGAAAAAACGGCATTCGTTACACCCGACGGACTTTTCAAATTTAATGTGATGTCGTTTGGGCTGTGTAACGCGCCTGCAACTTTTGAGCGCTTCATGGACAACATTCTGCGTGGTTTGAAGTGGGAAGTCTGCATGTGCTATTTGGATGATGTCGTGATTTTCGGACGCACGTTTAGTCAACACAACGCTCGCCTCAATCTTGTACTAGAGTGCCTAGGCAAATCACGCTTGGTACTAAACTCCAAGAAATGTCGCTTTGGAGAACGCTAAACACTAGTTCTAGGCCACCTAGTGGACAAAGAGGGCATAAGACCTGATCCAGCAAAAACTGCTGCGGTCGAAGCCTTTCAGCAACCTCGCTCAGTAAAAGAGCTGCGAAGCTTCTTGGGTCTTTGCTCATACTTCCGTCGGTTTATTCCCAGATTTGCTCACATCGCGCATCCATTGACGTGTCTGCTTCAGAAAGGCGTTCAATTTGACTGGACCCCAGAATGTGCGTGTGCTTTTCGTGAACTGAAGTTCCGTTTGACGTCCCATCCAGTTCACAAACACTTCGATCCCTTGGCTCCCACTTAACTGCACACGGATGCTAGCGGTATTGGTGTCGCAGCAGTTCTTATTCAACGCTTCGACACCAAAGAACATGTCGTAGCGTACGCGAGTCGCTCTCTAAGCAAGCCCGAGCGCAATTACACCGTCACAGAACAAGAATGCCTCGCGGTGATTTTCTCAGTACAGCGCTTTCGGTCATACCTGTACGGACTCCCTTTCACCATCGTCACAGACCATCACTCGCTATGCTGGCTCGTCAATCTGCGTGATCCATCTGGTAGGCTTGCACGTTGGACACTCCGTCTACAGGAGTACGACTTCACCGTTTCCTATAAAAGCGGTCGACGGCACTCCGACGCCGACTGCCTGTCGCGGCTACCGCTTCCCACGACGGACTGTGACGCGGACAACTTTGACCACTACATCGTATCCTTGGAGCCAGCATTTCCTGACCTCAGTACCTTTAAGACTGAGCAGCAAAACGACGACACTTTAAAACTGCTTGCTGCCAAACAGAAATCAGCTGCCAATCGTTATTGCTCACGTGATGGGCTTCTGTACAAGAACTATTCTCCCACAGGCTCACGATATCTCCTGGTGGTCCCGACAAGTCTGCGCACTTCCATCTTGCGGGATATGCATGACGAACCAACCTCCGGTCATTTGGGAGCAGCTAGAACGCTTTGCCATCTTCAAGAACGATTTTACTGGCCTAATATGCGTCAGACGACGCGACAGTACGTGTCTAGCTGCAACGAATGTCAACGTCGCAAACATCCCACAAGTACTCCTCCTGGTAGATTACACCCTGTGCCACCCCTAAGGACTCCATTCGAGCAAGTCGGGATCGACCTTCTCGGCCCGTTTCCATGGTCCTCTAACGAAAATCGTTGGATCGTAGTGTGCACTGACCACCTGACACGCTACTGTGAGACGGCCGCAATACCATCGGCTACTGCAGCCGAAGTGTGCGTTTTGTTACTACGTTTTATCATCCTCCGACACGGGCCTCCTAAAGTCGTTATTAGCGATCGCGGGCGACAGTTTACTGCAGATGTGGTTGAAGAGATGCTTCGTCTGTGTTGTTCAAGTTTTCGACACTCTATGCCGTACCACCCACAAACAAACGGCCTTACGGAACGCATCAACAGAACTCTCACGAACATGTTGTCCATGTACGTCTCGACGGATCATAAGAACTGGGACAGCGTTCTACCTTTCGTAACTTATGCATTTAACACCGCCCAGCACGAAACTACCGGCTACAACCCCTTCTTTCTTCTTTACGTTCGGCCGCCACGTTATACCCTTGATACGATCTTCCCATTTCTGAACCACGATGATGCCTGCATATCGGAGACCATCTGTCGTGCAGAAGAAGCCCGCCGCCTTGCTATTTGCGCACTCTTGCTTCACAAGATCGCTCGAAGGCACGTTACGACAGCCGACACCGACACGTCACATATGATCCCGGTGACTTAGTGTGGATGTGGACGCCTACCAGAAAACGTGGGTTGTGCGAAAAACTACTGGCGCACTATGTTGGACCTTACGTTGTGTTAGACCGTATAAGCGAATTGACATACCGCATAACACGTCTCCTTTCAAATGGTCGACGCTCTTCAAAGACTGAAGTGACTCATGTTGCCTGCTTGAAGCCCTGCACCACTCGAGATGCTGTTTGACTTGGCCGGTGGGCTTCGTCTACGTGGGGGATGTGTTACAAGCGTGAAAGCCTTGTATGATTAGGGTATGTGCCGCAAGCAGTAGTGGGACACGGGGTACGGGAGGGAAGAAGAAGAAGACGTTCGCCTAGCGATAGCAGAACCTCGGCTGGCGCCCAAGACCGTCGGTTGCGTCCGAATAAACCCTCTCTTCACGGAGAGTTACCGGTGTAGCGAAGCGTTGGAACTCTGAAGTGGGTCGTCCGCTCCAGCGCCTTCTAGTGGGTCGTTTTCTTCGGCACTCGAGCGCCACTCGTGCTTGAGAGTCCGTGCTGCGCTTTTTGGACTGTCGCTCTTGCGCTGCTTTAAGTGCCGTCTAATAAACACCCTTATAATTTGGTGGAGAGTGCTGTACCCTCAAAACCGGTCCGAAACCCTTTCGATGCCCCTGGAGCTTCGATCGCGTGCACTACCATCTGCAATGCCGCAAGACGCCTCCCAGCAAACGCCTCCTCCCGCACCCCCCGCCTGTCCCGGTGTCCCTCGTCAACGCGACCCACCTATCTTCACTGGCGCGGATGGCACCGACGAGGAGGACTGGCTCGCTATCTACGAGCGCGTGAGTGTACCCAACAAATGGGACGAGGCAGCCAAATTGAGCAACTTGGTCTTTTACCTGGCTGGTGTAGCAAGTCTGTGGTACAACAACCACGAATCCGATTTCCTGACCTGGTCCGCTTTCAAGACTGCCATTATCGACGTGTTTGGCCGCCCTGCTGTTCGTAAGCTGCAAGCAGAACAGCGTTTGCGCGAACGCGCTCAGCAGGCCAGGGAATCTTTCACCAGTTACATAGAGGACATTCTGGACTTTTGCAAGAAAACAAACGCGACCATGTCCGAGTTGGATAAGATCAAACATGTCATGAAGGGCATCGAGGACGACGCCTTCACCATGCTCCTCGCCAAGAATCCTCGCACGGTGGCAGAGCTAATAACTCTGTGCCAGAGTAATGAGGAGCTACGCCGGCAGCGGTCGTTGACCCGTCGGCCGCCAGCACGGGACGCAGATCTCGCTGGCTTGTCAACCGTTTCTGACCACACCACCTTGCTGGCAGAAATGAAGACATTTGTGCGCGAAGAAATCGCACGCGAGCTCTCTCTGCTGCCCTTTGCTCACCCGCAGCATGTGGAACAGCCATCAACCCCACTCCCGCCTTCCCTCCGCCGAGTGATTGAGCAGGAAATCGCCGAAGTCATACCCGAATATCACCAGCGCCATCCGGCACCAGCGCCACTTAGCTACGCTCAAGTTGTCACCAGGTCAGCCCAACCAATCACTGCGGCTCCTCCGTTTAGTTACGCCGAAGCTGTCGCTGGACCTCGGTCGTTCGAAGCGGTTGTGCCGCCTACGTACGCCGATGTCACTAGGCTCCGTCTGCAGCCCACCATGCAGCCATATCAGCAGCCGCTACGTCTATCGCGTCCTGAACCATGGGTGGGACCCTCTCCGGCAAACCGTTGGCGCACTTCCGACAACCGTCCCATATGCTTTGCGTGTGGTTACGCCGGCCATGTTGCACGTTTTTGCAATCGCGTGCAGTCGCCTCGAGTCGCATCACCCCTCATGAGCCAGCCCGGCCGCCCTAATTACGAACCACCGCCGCCTGTGTCACCGACGTTCCGCCCAGCTCATTCTACCCGCCGTTCGCCGTCTCCACGACGTCGCTCATTGTCGCCGATGCGGCCACGTCAGGTCGCACGAGATCGGGAAATCCAGTCGTCGCAGCCCACGAGGCAAGGGCTGCGACGCTATCGAACTGTGAAATCCCTCAGGAGAGACCATCGAATATAATAGACGTGTTTGTAGACGGTGTTCGCGCATCTGCCCTTATAGACACTGGAGCCGCCGTATCCGTTATGGACGTCAAACTTAGCCGTTTCCTACGAAAAGTGACGACGCAACTTTCGGGGCTATCCCTTCGTACGGCTGGCGCCCAAAGTATTCACCCAACAGCAGTATGCACAACTCGCGTCGTCATTCGGGACGACATGTATGCCGTCGAATTCATCATCATTCCTGCATGCTCGCACGACATTATCCTGGGATGGGATTTTCTCTCCCGCCACAACGCCGTCATTCATTGCACACCCGCCGAAATAGAACTCTCGCCGTTCTCAGAGATGACGCCGGCAGACAGGCCATCGCTTTCGCACAAGATACTCGTCACAGATGATACCCAAGTGCCTCCGAACGCGTCAGCGGCTGTGTCAGTGTACTGCGACGGTCTTCGCGACACAATTGCACTCCTTTCGCCATCTGACCGCATTCGCAGTAAGAAAGGATTGTTGGTGCCGTTTGCGACAGGGCAAATCACTCAGGGTGACAGCGCTATTTTTGTTAGCAATCCATCCCCATATACTGTCACATTGCTGCGAGGGGAATGTCTCGGCAGAGTGGAACCCCTCGAAGACGCACAAGTTGTCGACGCACCCGATGACACGCACTGGCCCAGCTCCTGTACGCTCAGTGCTGTTTCGAAGTCGGATTCATCGCCCGAAGATGTATTTGGCTCCTCCATCGATGAAAACCTTACACCGGTCCAGCGTTCACAGCTTCTGTGCCTGTTGGAAGAATTTCGCCCATCTTTCGATGTCGCGCAGACTTCCCTGGGCCGCACGTCCACTGTCACGCATGGCATCGACACTGGCTCCCAACCGCCACTGCGGCAACGTCCATATCGCGTCTCTCCTGCAGAGCGTCGTGTAATTAACGAGCTAGTCGACGACATGCTTCGACGGGATGTTATTCGACCATCAAACAGTCCCTGGGCGTCTCCGGTCGTTCTTGTTGCGAAGAAGGACGGTTCCGTACGGTTCTGTGTGGACTACCGACGGCTCAACAAGATAACCCGCAAGGACGTCTATCCGCTGCCACGAATAGACGACGCGATTGACAGCCTCCAAGGAGCTGAATTCTTTTCATCGCTCGATTTGCGCTCAGGGTACTGGCAAGTCCCTCTCGCTGAGGATGCTCGACCGAAGACAGCCTTCGTCACGCCCGACGGCTTGTACGAATTCAACGTCATGCCGTTCGGACTGTGTAATGCGCCCGCGACCTTCGAGCGCATGATGGGTACCGTCTTGCGCAACCTGAAATGGCACACGTGCTTGTGCTACCTCGACGACGTCGTCGTTTTTGCTCCGGACTTCTCCACGCATCTTCAACGCCTCCGGCAAGTTTTGACGCGTTTGAGCAACGCCGGCCTACAGTTGAACCTAAAGAAGCGCCGATTTGCAGCACGGCAGCTGACAATACTGGGCTACGCCGTGTCCAAGGATGTCCCAGATCCAGCCAAGCTTCGGGCCGTAGCCGAGTTCCCCAGACCTACGTCCGTCAAAGAACTGCGCAGTTTCGTAGGTCTATGTTCCTACTTTCGACGTTTCATTCGAAACTTCGCCACTATTATATCGCCACTGACGAAGCTCCTTGGCAGTAAAGGGCCCCTCGACTCGTGGTCGTCAGTGTGCGAGGACGTGTTCGCAAAGCTCCGTCGTTTGTTGACGTCTCCGCCCATACTACGCCACTACGACCCTACGGCCCCTGCAGAGGTACACACGAACGCCAGCGGTGTTGGCCTTGGCGCTGTCCTTGCGCAGCGCAAGCCAGGGTTCCCTGAATATGTCGTGGCGTATGCAAGTCGTACGCTTACTAAAGCCGAGGTCAACTACACCGTCTCCGAAAAGAATGCCTGGCGATCATCTGGGCCCTTACGAAGTTTCGCCCTTATTTGTATGGCCGCCCGTTCGATGTCGTTACTGACCACCATGCACTCTGCTGGCTGTCGTCATTGAAGGATCCCTCAGGCCGTCTCGCCCGTTGGGCACTTCGTCTGCAGGACTACGACATCCGCGTGCTCTACCGCAACGGACGCCAACATGCCGACGCCGACGCCCTCTCGCGCTCCCCCTTACCCGATGACAACTCCCGCTGCTCCGGAACTCAACTGGCCGTTTCTTCCATCGACCTTCACACCATCGCTACAGAACAGCGCAAGGACCAATGGATTGTCTCGCTGATAGACTTGCTCACTGATCCATCGGCAACACCATCCACTCGCGCATTGCGTCGTCAAGCCCACCATTTCGCCATTCGCGACGAGCTACTTCACCGACGCAATTACAGCGCCGACGGCCGCCAGTGGTTACTGGTAGTACCCCGCAGTCTCCGTTCTCAAATATGTGAATCGTTCCACTGTGATCCGCAGTGTGCACACTCTGGGGTATACAAAACTTACCACCGAATTCTACAACGGTACTTTTGGCGGGGAATGTACCGGTACGTGCAGAAATTTGTTCACTCCTGCCTCGATTGTCAGCGCCGGAAATCTTCGCCGAACCTCTCGCCAGCAGGTCTACAACATTTACCTTGTCCTAACCGGCCGTTTGGGCGCGTTGGCATTGATTTATACGGGCCTCTTCCTCTGACGTCGGCTGGTAACCGCTGGGCCATCGTCGCTGTTGACCATCTCACGCGATACGCCGAAACAGCCGCCCTTCCAGCGGCTACAGCACGAGATGTTGCCTCCTTCCTGCTCCACCGATTCATACTACGTCACGGTCCACCCCAGGAGATACTCAGCGATCGAGGCCGTGTCTTCTTGTCGGAAGTCGTCGAAGCCATTCTCAAAGAGTGTCACGTCGTTCACCGCAAAACTACTGCTTACCACCCACAGACAAACGGTCTCACAGAGCGATTTAACCGCACGCTCGGCGACATGCTCTCAATGTACATCGCCGCCGACCACACAAATTGGGATGTCATTCTGCCCTTCGTCACCTACGCCTACAATACCGCCCCTCAGAGTACTACTGGCTTCTCACCGTTCTTCTTATTGTACGGCCGCCACCCGTCGCACACGATCGACACGATCCTTCCATACAGGCCAGACACGTCTGAGTATACGCCTATATCTGCCACAGCCAGACATGCTGAAGAGTGTCGCGACCTTGCCCGGACCTTTACTGCAAATGAACAAGAGCGGCAGAAGAGAATCCGCGGTGACAGCACCACTTCTGCGCCCACGTTTTCCCCTGGGGCGCTCGTCTGGCTCTCAGTCCCTACCACCGCAACTGGACTCTCTTCGAAACTACTGCCCAAATACGAAGGCCCCTACCGTGTCGTCGAACGCACGTCTCCAGTAAATTACCTTATCGAACCCGTTGAACAATCTTCGGACATGCGCCGTTGAGGGCGCGACATCGTCAATGTGGAGCGCCTCAAGATATACCATGACCCACTCATGGTGGCAACCTGTTAAGTCGCCGGGCGGCTCCCTTTTCACACCCGGGGTAATTGTAGCGAAGCGTTGGAACTCTGAAGTGGGTCGTCCGCTCCAGCGCCTTCTAGTGGGTCGTTTTCTTCGGCTCTCGAGCGCCGCTCGTGCTGAGAGTCCGTGCTGCGCTTTTTGGACTGTCGCTCTTGCGCTGCTTTAAGTGCCGTCTAATAAACACCCTTATACCGGTAACAATATATAATGCAAAGAACAGGAGAACGTAGTAAAAAAGAAGAAAAAAAAGAAAAAATACAATAACACGACTTTACTGATGTTTCAGCCGCACAGTCGAATGTCAAAATAGGAAAGTAGTGAAGAATGATAGCTGGAAATGCAGGTGCACACCTTTTGACCTAAAAGAAACCAAAAGTGATACGGATAAAAGTATATGTGAAATGATAAGGGGCCACAGAACCTGCAAGGTGTTAGCACACTAAACGGGTAAAAAAGAAAGTTTGCCAGCACTTTCATTGATTCCACAAGTAACCACTTTAAATTTATGAATTAGATAGGATTCTCGAAGCTCTATTTCGTGATGGGAATGTAAACCAGATTGAAGGATGGTTGCAGTGATTTTATCAAATGAGTGGCCTGGAATGTGCACGTGTTTTGATAGTGGAAAATGAGGGAGAGTAGCAGCGTGGCACTTATGGTTGTTAAAGCGATACCGGAACGGCGTTTCAGTTTGTCCAACGTACTGTAATTTGCAAACAGAACATTCGAGCAAATAGACACAGCTGTTAGTGTCACAGGTCAAATTACCTTTAATTTTGATGTGGAAATCGGAGGCAGTGCTTTTGGCAATACATGATGTCGTCATGTGAGCATAAACTTTGCACCGTGTTTTCTTGCAAGGTTGGCAACCCACAGTCTCAGGAATCCTCGTTTTAGATGACGTTAAGATGTCATGCAGATTACTAGACCGTCTGAAGACTACCCGTGCGGGTTCTGGAAAGATAACTTTAAGGTGATCACTCTGTGCTAGTATATTGAAATGTTATTTAAGGATTGACGAGACATTTGGAACCGATGCTGAGTGGGTTAGAACGAGGGTACTTTGTGTCTGAATGGACGATTGCTTTTTTGCGCGGTACAAATCCTTCCGATTCAGCGCATCGGCCCTTTTAACGGCATCATCCACAATATGACGTGGGTAATTCTGCTGGATTAAAGCTTTGCGAAGTTCACTGTTTTCATAGAAGTAAGATTGTTCCGAGCAAAGCTTTTTAAAGCGGAGCGCCTGACTATATGGTACACTGGTTTTCCAGTGTTTTACGTGAGAACTTTGAAAGTGAAGATAACGATGCCTGTCCGTTAGTTTTCTGTAAAGTTTAGTGCTTAGTTTGTTGTTAGATAGGGAAACTGTAACGTCCAGGAAGTTAATCGTAGAATGAGAGCATTCATGCGAAAAAGAAAAGAATGGGTGGGCGGTATTGAAATCGGCTATAAACGATAACAGTTCATTTTCACCATGAGGCCAGATCAGAAAAATGTCATCTATAAACCGCTTATACTCGTAATAAAGAGGTTCTAGTTCGCGCTTGCCAAGAAAGTCATTCTACAGAACAGACAAACATGCCAGCATAATTAGGTCCAATGCGAGTGCCCAATGATGTGCCGCTTATTTGAAGGTAGTGCGAACCATCAAATTCAATATTATTGAGCTGTAAAATTAATTTTAATAATGTAGACAGTGTGTCACTACCAATGGTTTTTTGATCATCAGACGATCTGTCATAGGCATGAACAACTGCCTGAATGCCATCATTATGGGGGATGTTTGTATAGAGTGAAACCACATCTCATCTAATGAGCAGGGAAAGGAGGTCGTCGATGTCCAACAAAAAATGGTTCGTATCTTTAAGATAAGATGAGAAGGTACATGGAAGGCTGCTGATTATTACATTAACGTAGCGCGAAAGTTGCTCCGTGACAGTGCCAATGCGTGAAACAATAGGGCGTCCGGGACAGTTTTCTTTGTGTATTTTAGGTAGCAAGTAGAACCTGCCCGGGATGGGACTGAGTGGGACGAGTAAACCTACTGTGTTATCGCTTAATTGCTTCGTTTTTACGAGACCTTTAATGGTGTCTTGGACTATTGCTTTAAAATGTGTGGTAGGATCACCGTCCAGACGCTTATAGAAAGTCTGATCATTTAGTTGTCTCTGGGCTTCGCTTATATAGTCCAAGGGTTTTGCTCATGATTACCACGGCACCACCTTTGTCCGGTGGTTTTATCACAATATCACTGCGTTTGGCCAATGACGTGATAGCTTTCCTTTCTTCTAATGAAATATTTGGCTTAAATGAATTTTGGTTTTCATAAGCTTTAAGGACGTCACGTTGGACGGCGGCAATGTACATGTCTAGGCATTTATCACGCTGGGCTGGAGGGCTCCAACGTTTGCTAGAAGACATAACAGGTGGCGTGTCAGAAGTGGATGGGCGGTCGTGGAAATATTCCCGTAGGCGCATGTTGCGTGAAAAGTTTCCCAAATGCTTAGCCAATTGAAAGTCGTCATATCCGCCAGTTGCAGAACAAACGGTTAGGCCCCGTGATAAAATGCGAAGTTCATCCCCAGTTAGGCTCAGATGGGAGAGGTTAACCACGCTAGTTCGAGACGGCGGGCTGTGCTCTAGCCTAGGAAAGGGTTTTATCGGAACTGCCGTTATTAGACAGTTTTAGTTTAACGTTATCGTAATAGCGGGGTTAAGAGAAATAGCGTTACCGTTCCTCAAACGAAATTTGCAGAAAGAGAGTTTTAGTATAGCGTGATAGCGTAGTTTACGTGCGGGACGCTATTCCATTACGCTTTGAATTTCGCATGCATAGGGCACCTAAGTCTATGTGTGCGTGCGTCCGGAAAGTTCGAGAGGCAGCGCAATGGAAACCAGGAGCGTGTTGTATTTTTACTTCCCATGTCCGCCGATCTGCAGCGAAACAGACAAGCAGTACAAGCTGTCTTCCGGGAATTGGTCCGAACACCGTACAGCAGTACAAGCTGTACGTAAGCAGTACAAGCTGTCTTCCGCCTAGCCTTCCGGGAATTGTTCGGACCAATTCCCGGAAGGCTAGGCGAAAGGGCAACAACCCTAGAAACTGACTAGGTGAGCCTTGTGCCCATAAGGCGAACACCGATAGTGCCTCTGCCGCCTTTTTGAAGCTTAGGAAAGTGGCGGAAAAGTGGATCCGGAACGAACTACATGTATCCACTTGGCGGCTCACGTTCCACCTAGGGGGCTCAGCCTTTCAGTAAAAGCAGCCACCAGTCTAATGTCCGATAAGAATACAGCTATATGATGTGAAACCGTTAGAACAACCTCTTTAGATCTTACCCGTATTATTCACAATCATTGTCAGCACGCTTTTAAGGACTCGCTAAATACGGAACGACTATTGTGCGCCAATAGAGACTTCAGCACGCACGAAATCGCCGAGTTAGAAGCTTATAAATTAAAAAAAGCTAAGTGATATTCACGAAAAAAAGTGTAAAAAGTTGCTCCGTGATGGCGTGGACCGCTCGTTGTTTCCAAGGCAGGTAATAACGGCGGTTCCGATAAAATCCTTTCCTAGGCTAGAGCACAGCCCGCTGCCTCTTTCTAACGCGGTTAAGGTGAAGGTATCACTGGCTTCATATTGCGGGTAGTTCAGATTCGCCCACCAGGCGACGCCACTCAGTCATGTTGGGCTCTCAGGAGTGAAGCCTACGGAAGCGGACGTGTCGAGTTGAGGTGCCGTCTCAGCGCAGCAGGAGCAGCGTGCCAAAGATATGAGTTTTCTTATTTTATATTTCGCTATTGGTTTTTTTTAGGAGTGTTACCTTAGCCAAGCAATTCTTATAAATTATTTTCATGCTTTTCAGTTTCCTGGTCTTTTCGCTTAGATAAAAGTAGGTAAAGAATAATTTTTTTTGTCACATCTACGCCTTGTTAGTTTAAGATGATGGTTGGTACTAGGGGGAACCTACGCGTGCATTGTTCTTAGTGCGAGCATTCTTACGCGTTGGAAGAAACGCGGTTTAAGTCAGCACGCGAAGCGAACGGTGCAGATTTTATCTGTAGGATGTGTGTGCTAGGGTCGCGGCTAGACCGTCTAGAGCAGGAGAATGATAAGCTAGCTAAGCGGGTTGGAAAGCTAGAAAAGGAACTTAAAAGCGAGCAGAAGCAGAGGAAGGAGGTAGAAAAAAAGCTAGCTAACGCAGAAATTCAGCTGAGGGCCACCATTCCGCAAAGCAATGGTGAACGCATCGAGGCGAGCACCGCGAACGGAGCTGGCTCCGACGCGAGTGCAGCTAAGGCAGCCGAACCCGCCACGCCGGGAAGCAGTGGCGGAAACGTCAGTGATGGTCACGAAGGGGATACCACTGACGCGGCCGCGGAAGAAACAAAGCCAAGGGCAAGGATAAGAAAGGAGGGGAGGGCATTGTGACCTTCTATGGTGAGGGGGAAGAAATGCGTCGAGTTGTCTTTGTTGGGGATTCCAACATGCGTAAATGTAGAACCGGCGATAACAGAGAGGGTAGGTGCAGGCCACGGTGTAATATATATACTCTCTTACACCGTGGTGCAGGCGAACAAGTCCAGGTTAGCGCGCTTCCGGGAAAGCCGATTAGAGAGGTGATAGTGAAGGCCAAGGAAGGCATGTGGGACACAATGGAGGAGAGACACCTAGTGGTGATAATGGGCGGAGTGATTGACCGTACTGCACGGACGAGGGGCAGGGATCACAAAGCAAATAGCCAAAGGGGTCACCGACCTCCGGAATGTTTCAAAGGAAGTACAAATAGCGGTGTGCACGGTGCCAGAGGTTGAAAGGCAAGATTATGAAATTGAAAGGGCAGTCCTTGCAGTAAAGAGGGAAATTTGGACTCTAGCTAAAGCAATGAATTTTACGGTCATTGACATCAACCTGAGAAGTGCACCGGGCAGGCCGCGAAGGCACTTTTGTGCGTGACGGGATACATTTTAGTGAAAAGGTAGCAACACCGGTCGGACGTCGATTCGGGGCGCGAGCTGTATCTTTTTTAGGCGGGCCCCAGGCAATCAGGAAACAGGATCAAGGATTGAACGTAGCGAAACACCAGTAAAGGGCAGAATTAGACTACCAGGAGTCAGGAAAAGACGCAGAAAGGATAAGAATAGAGAAGGTAAAATTTGCTACATTAACATGCAGGGTGGTCGCAAGCAGGAAAAATGGCTGGAAATTCAAACGCAGCTGAATGAAGAGATTAGCGTGTACGCCTTGACCGAAACGCATCTACGAGATTTGTAGCAGCCGCCTGTTATTGGCAATTTTGTATGGGAAGGATGCAACAGAATGACTGGGTCAAGGAAAGGCGGAGGCGTACTAATTAGGCGAGGTCTGCAGTGGCGAAGGGTAAACAAGACATGTAAAGAGCATTTATGGATTAGCGGCTCGTAGCAAGGTAAAAAGACGTGGCTGGGAGTAGCTTACTTATGGACAGGTAGTGATAGCAGAGAAAAAAATAAGGAATTGGTTGATTGCATTAGAAGCGATATTAATGAGTTCAGTAAATCGGGCCAGGTGATATTAGTGGGAGATATGAACGCACACATGGACGATTTAGACGGATATACTGATTACAATGGCTCTCTAGTGCTGGATCTGTGTGATGAACAGAACCTTATAGTAGTTAACAGGGAGAATAAGTGTCACGGACAGGTAACGTGGCAATGCGGAAACAGGCAGTCATGTATCGACTACGCCTTAGTCTCGGAAATGGTCTACGAACAACTAGACCAAATGATAATAGATGAAAATGGAAAAAATAGTCTGGGAAGCGATCATAGACGTTTAGCATTAAAGTTTGGGCGAGATACTAGCGCAGAACATGAACCCATAGCCTCAGAGTTTTTAAAAATGAATGACGAGCAAATAACAGAGATCGCAAACAACATAGAGAAGAAAATTGAGGATTTTCCTACAGCAGTCTGGGAATATAAGGAACTGGTGGACGTTATGCAGCATGAAATAAGGCAGACACGGCAAAGCAATTGCTGGATTGGAAAGAGGAAACCACGTAAGTGGTGGAACAAGGAAATAAAACAAGGTTTAGAAGAGCGTAAAGAGGCATCTAGGGCTCATCGAGAAGCCAAAAAGTTGGGATTACAAGAAGAAGAGGTGCTCCTTAGATGAAATACATACCGAGAAAAGAAAAGGGTGGCGAGTGAGCTCGTGCAAGAGAAAATTAAATGTGCAAGTGAACGTTGCGTGCATAACAGTTCACAAAAAAAGACAAAGGCGCCCCAAAAAGATTCTGGAACCATATAAAAGCATTCGGAGCTCCAACTAAAACTCGCAAACGGCTATAAGGGATGAAGACCGTAACATCTACGAAGGAGACGATGCGCTGCGGTACATCACAGACGTTATAAGGGATAACTTCGGCACGAGAAAAAGCGTAGTTCAGACAACAGATCCAGGAACAGCTGAGAGGCCTGAGAGATTAAAATTTAGCATAGAAAGCTTTTATTGGAAAAAGGCTAGCAGAAAATGTCCCTAACAACACGGCAGCAGGACCCGATGAAATCCCAATACAACTTATCAAAAACCTCGGTCCAAAAAGCAAGGCACTGCTAACTATAATGCCATAGAGGAAGTGATTAGAACAAAGAAAATTCCCGTTGGATGGCGTGAAAGCAAGATGAATCTCATTTACAAAGGCAAAGGAGATAAGGATAAGAAGAGCTCGTACAGGCCCGTTACAGTAACGTCGGTGATATATAGAATGGCAATGCAAGCCATAAAATTAGAACTGTCGAAGTGGGTGGAGAAAAACAATGTATTGGGGGAACTACAGAATGGGTTCAGGCCAGGCAGACGCTTAGAGGATAATATGTTTGTACTAACTCAGTGCATAGAGATTTCAGTAGCTCAGAAAAGACCTTTATCGATAGCAGTTCTAGATATTAAAGGAGCTTATGACAACGTAGACAGGGAATTGTTATGGGATATTCTTCAGCACAAAGGCATAGATGACGATTTCGTGGAGCTGCTGAGGGAGATATAGAGACAACCAAGTACAAGTGGTATGGGAAGGTCGAAAAGGTAATGAAATGGTGGCAATTCACCAAGGATTGAAGCTAGGATGCCCTCTGTCACCATTGTTGTTCACGCTTTACGTCGAGGGCATAGAAAGACGACTGGAAAACAGCGAATTAGGTTTTGATTTATCCTACATACGTAATGGACAAATGGTGCAACAGAAAGTCCCTGGACTGATGTACGCAGACGACATTGTGCTACAAGCGGACAGTAAAAAAAGATTTACAGACACTTGCGAATATCTGGGGGAATGCAGCGACAAATCTAGGCCTTTAGTTTAGCACGGACAAATCAGGAATTATGATCTTTAATGAAGAGACGAGTAGCTTGGTGGCGTCAATTCAACAGCAAGTAATGCCCATAGTGAAGCACTTTAAGTACCTCGGCGTACACATAAACGAAAGAAAGACTTACTCAAACAACCACCAAGATAATCTGAAAATAAAGGGGAAGCTGAATGCAGCAATAATGAAACACACAGCACTGTGGGGCCACAATAAGTATGAGGTGGTGCGTGGAATCTGGAAAGGAGTAATGGTGCCAGCGCTAACATTCGCAAATGCCATTATATGCTTAAAATCGGATATATTGGCGGGTTTGGAGGTTAACCATAGATCAGTAGGCCGGTTGGCTTTGGGAGCACACGGTAATACGACAAATGAGGCAGTGCATGGTGACATAGGTTGGGCCTCTTTTGAAGTCAGAGAAGCACAAAGCAAAATTAGTTTTGAAGAAAGGCTCAGGAACATGGATGAAAATAAGTGGGCGGCTAAAGTGCACAAGTATCTCTACATGAAAAGCGTGGACACAGAATGGAGGAAGAGGTCAAGGAAGTTGGCAACCAAGTACAGGATAATCGAAACTGTAAATTGACAACCAGGGGTCATCAGAAAGAAAGTGAGAGAAATAGAGACCGTGAATTGGATGCAAAGAATGGAAACGAAAAGGACAATGGAGATTTACAAGAATGAGAAGAAAGAAATTAGAAGGGAAAATCTGTACGATAACACAAAGGCAGTGCCTTGCTATTTGAGGCTCGAGCCGGTTGCCTAAGGACCAAAACATACCGGAACAAATATTCGGAACTAGATGAGGCATGTGTATGCTGCAGTAAAGATCCAGAGACCACTCAGCACATCCTAATGGAATGCGACGGGATCCACCCAGCGAGAACCGTAGGTAACGTGCAACTCCCAGAAGCGCTTGGTTTCAAAGTGGAAGGAAACATCAACAGATCAGCCGTAGAGATAAGCAAGAGACGATTAGAGTACTGGTGGAAAAAAGCAGGGAAAAGATGGATACGACCTGATCTCTTAAAATCATAGGTAGCGGTACAAGGTAAATTTTTGAAAAAGAATAATGAGAGGTATACAAAAATGCTAGATAAAGCACATGTATAGTATACCTGATTAAATCAAGCAGGCTAGGTGACTATTTGTCGCCGCCCCGTTTCAAAGAGGATGCCAAAAAATCATCATCATCATGGAAAAAGCGAGAAAAATCTGCTCTTCGCCGTCGCAGCATGCCCCGGTCTGTCCCTCTTTCGACGCTGCGACAGGTGATCCGCTGAGTTGAGGACAAGTCCCCCTCCCCCCTTCTTTTCATGACAAGTTGTGCCTCGCACCATTGTTGTTTTGTTGCTGGGCATGGTGGCTTTCTCCCTGCTGATACTTTCAACAATGGTTCGGTCGAACCTTGTAAAATGGTCAATGCTGATGAGGGTGGCTATTAGTGGTTCGTCACTGCCGCTTTTGACGTGGCTGTCATGTGAGTGCGGGCCGCTGCTTCGAAAGCCGTCCTTGCAGATAACCTGCAGACTCCGTGCTCACTGCAGAACATTGATGGCGTTGATCGTCAACTAGTTTTGTTTCTTTCTCTTCCTAGTGTGTATCTTTTTACCATTTTTCAAAGTACGGGCCCGCTAAACGAACGTTCTAGGCTTGAAATGGTCACTGTTGCTTTGTGCCTGTAAAGATAAATAAAGGAAAGGGAAGGAAATTGCTACGCACCGCAGTAACTGTCTAGCGCAGTCTGCTGACACCTGAACAGCGGTCAGCAGTGGAAGAGAGGCGGCGGCAAAAGAGTAGGGGAAAAAGTTAGTATAGAGTAACAACGAAATATTTACAACAGAGCGACTAAGTAAAAAGAAGAAAAAAAGAAGACAGATTGTGGAGTGATTTCCTCCAGAAAGCTTGTCACCGGTCCCGCACTCCGGCACTGTTGGGTCGCGTGGAACAGCCGGGTGTCGAGGCCCTACTGTTCGATGAAGTAGCAGTGCTTTTGTAAGCTACTCCCGTCCACGTGCATAGCGATTAGAGTTGTGGGCACGGCTGACACCAGTTTTGTTTCAACCACATGTGCCGCTTAACCTGATGCCTATTTCCCGACATTCAGAAGCCCCCCAGCAAGCTCGCTAACAATACACAGAGCCCCTATTACGCGCCTTGCAGAGCACCAAAAAGGGTGCTATTTACATACATGCACGACGGAAAGGCTTTGACTTTAGCCAACTAAAGCACTATTTTTTACGCGCTGTTTGCAAACTGCATGAACATAAATGGGGGAATGGAATGGGCTGGCGAACAAATGTTCCTAGGGCATCGGTCATGTTCTGGTGCCGGAGTGCCGGTTCTTACAATTTCCGAAGCTATGCAGCGTTGATATGAGCTTAGTACATCAGATGGAGACCACCTCCAGGAATGCCGACTGACGATAGCTCCTCCTGTCATGGAAGAGTTCAAATCTTCATATTGTGCGATACAGTAGAGAGGCAAGTTGGGCTAGTTGGTGGATGTTCATCTTGTAAAAGAGAGATACTGGCGCAATAAAAACAGAGGAAACAGAAATATAAATGGACAGGATGCGCGCATACTCACAACCGAATTTGATTAGGTGACAGACAACTTATATGCAATGAGCAAAAAACACCTCATCATGCTCAGTGGCCATCCAAAACGTTGTCGTCACATTCTTGCGTCCAGAAATTGCACTTCACAATCAGCAAGTACCAAGGAAGAATCGCTAACACATACAGGTATTTTTTTATACGCCTCGAACTTTTTGTTCATTGTATATATGTCATGTCATTGTATATGTCGATCTCCAGTAACCGAAATACAAGCTGGTTGCAACAGTTCATGACGGTACTGACAGCACTCGTGTCCTTTTATTCTTTCCGTGTCTGCGGTTGCGCTACCCTCATGTACGAAACTGTCTGTCGCTTCAGGACCCATTCAAGTGGGAACAAATATGTTTCCAACCACAGGCAATTGTTTTGGAACTTGAGGCTCCAGTTAAGTTGAATCATTTTCCTTGTTGTTCACTGAGGTGCATATTAATTGGTCTTTTGCAATATAACTTGAAACACTTCGGACAACCTTGTTTTTTCAGGCTTTCGATTTGCCAGGCGTTTGAAAGCTTTGGTACGTGCACCAACTTTTGCCAATAATTCGCGTTAAAAATCACGAGGCAGCACTTAGTCCAAAGAGCAGAATCCCATCGCGACGTGGGCCTAGCACGTGGACCGCAGGACTAAGTAGTTGCATGATCCTGTCCCAACTATCACCTCCTGCCCATCCACCTACCCCCCCCCCCCCATCACTTTTAAATGCGAATGCATTTCTTAGTCGGGGCATGTCAGGCGTCTGTCGGTGTCCGCGCGCCGGCAGGTGTTATCTCTCCGCTCTCACTCCCTCTCGCATAGCAACAGCTGCGGGCGCCCGCGCTTATCCTCGCCCCTAGCAACCGGAGCTGTGGTGCGGGCGGAGTAGCGGAGAGTGAGTGGAGAGGAGGAGCGCGCTCTGGCATGTGAGGGCGCTCGCGTCGCGGGAACTGGGCGGAGCTCCCGCGTGTGTGGAGAGAGTGTAGGAGAGGGTAGGTGCAGTGCTTCGCCGCTCCTTCTCTCGCCGTTCGCTCCCTCTCCTCCCTGCGCCCCACTCTCCCGTTCGCTCGGCTTCTCCAACGTTCGTCGGCTTCTCCAACGTCCTCACAAAGATTGGAGACGGCCGCGCTGGAACCGGACGAGGTGCGGCTGCTGGAATCGCGCTTCGTCACCGCCGCCGAAGCCATGGAACGCGCGCCCTCTGCCGTGCGCATCTTCTACTCGAACAACGAGGTGACTCGCTTCAACGAGGCCGTTGAGCAGGCGCAGGGATACGGCGGGTACCGAACGCTGCGAGCTCGGGACGAGTTTCTCGGGTGCAAGACGCCGCACCTGCTGGAGAACGCCAAGCGCAAGGTGGAGCGGATGGTCAGCAGCGAGTTTGCAAACCTCCCGCGAGAAGTGTTGGTCGTGATCGGTAAGCCCTACATGATCACCTCCAACATTGACGTTGTGGACGGTTTGGTCAACGGCGCCGTTGGAGTCTTGCGCATGTGCGAGTTTGAACAAGGAGGAGAAGAAGGAGGAGGAGGAGAAAGACGCGCGAGGCTTCTCTGGCTAGAGTTTGACGTGCCCGGCACCGGCAAGTTGACTCGCGCGCGCGCGAATCACGCCGTGCACGAGGCCAAGAGCAACGGCTACGTCATCAGAAGCGTCACCTGGGTACCCATCGAAATGCAGTCTCTCACGCTCACCATTGACCGCAAGGCCGGCATTGCCTGCAAGCGAACGCAGTTTCCCCTCGTCCAGGCCAGCGCCTTCACGGTTCACAAGTCTCAGGGGGGAACGTACGCCTCGGTCGTGTACGAGTACGCCAGGACGCACCCGCAAAAGCTCGTCTACGTTGCGCTCTCGCGCTGCACTAACCTCAACGGCCTCTACCTCACAAACTGCGATGGAGACGACACCTTCTACCATCGAGAGGCCAACCCGGACAAGCCCATGGTGGACGAGTTTCGCAGGCTCGAGAGTCACCGCCTGCACACCGTCGCGCAACGATACCTCGCCGCGTTGAAAGAACAGGAACTGTCTCGAGTGTGCGAAGGCGGCTCCAGAGAGTTTACGCTCGCGCTCCTCAACGTTCGATCTCTCTCCGCCCACGCGCTGGACGTTGCCAGAGACCCCGTGCTCGGCAAAGTTGACCTCCTGTGTCTCACCGAGACTTGGAATAACGGCACTGCTGCCGGTAGTGGTTGTGAGGACGCTGTGGTTCGCGGGTACGACGCTGCTGCGTGCGCGCGCGCCGTTGCCACTCGCCGAGCGAGCGGTGTGGACGTGTTCCTCAAGGGATACCTGCCCTTCAGCGAAGAACTGCCACAGCAACGGCAGTCCTCGCTTCTCGTCCTCGATCGCCGCGTCTGCCCTAGTGTCAGTGGTGGTCTGTGTGAGGATGGTGCTGACGACGCCGTCAACGAGTACTACTTTGCTCGAAGCGGCAAGGACGGCGAATACTGCGGCGTTAATCTCGTTGCTAACGTGTATGGGAACCTCATATCGCTTGCCGTTGCCACCTCGCCCGTTCGAGACACGTCTCCGTACAAAGACTTCTACACCCTTGCCTACAACGGAGACGGAGTCTTTGTGGTGACCGTGTACCTCGCGCCCAACCTCGCTCGTGACGTCGTTGCCGCGCAACTGGACGCGGCTATGGAAAGTGTGTGTGAGCGCTCCAAAGTATCTGACCCCGTCGTCTTGGTTGGTGACTTTAACGCAGACGTGAGAAAGAAGAGCGGCGAGTGGTTGGTGGAGTACATGCGGACAAAGTACTCTATGCAGTGTGCCTCCGCCGAGTCCGACAAGTGTCCGACTACCATTCGCGGAAGTTGAATTGATCTCGCCTTTACCCGAAAATGTGACGTGCGCATGTTTCTCAAAGACCCTTTGACTGTACACTTTAGCGACCACAAGGCTGTGATTATGGCCGTCAGGTACAATGACAACACAAACAGGTGCTGATGAATGTGTAAATAAATGGTTACGGTACAAATCCTCGTCTCGTCATTAATTTACGCCATTAAAATGACTACGCCGTGTACTCTCGGCGCAAGAAATGCATTCGCATTTCCTCACGATTCCCTTCGGGGAGGTGGGGGCAATTTTTTTCTCTCTATAATGTCTTGCCGTCGTGGGGAATGGGTGGACTCTGCATTCACGTCCGGCAGCACCCTTGTTTTGTCGCGTGCCATTCTTGCGGTCTTATGGAAACTGCCAGTTGCGCCGCAAGTTCAGATAATTGGAAGAGCACCGGCTCCCGGGGAGTCCTCTCTCCTCCACTATCCCCCAAGCCCGCACCTTTCGAGATAATATAGTGCGGTGCGCTATAATATACGCTGCGGCATAGATTTTTTTTCTTAGCCTTTTGTGATCGCCAACCAATGAAAACCTTACTGTGACTTTCGATTCGGTGACAAACGTTATTATTCGCGCGCCCCTATCAGACAGCATAGCACACGTGATCAGGCTGCTTTATTGGGGTAGAAATTGCGCACACAATCGCGCGGTCATGGGCTTCGATGGCGCACCCGCTAGAGAGCCCGCGCGAAGAGTTTTGGAGATCACGTCATTCGAGTTCCAGAGCCGCGGCACAGTGGAATGGTAAATTAAGTGGTTGCACTGAACATTCGCTTTAGGAAATTCACACGCGCTCATCGCGCCAGCGTTATGATTACGATGGCCATCGCAAGCACTCGCGCACAGCCCCCAGAAGTTGTCCATGTTTCGCCGACAGCCGTTTTCGTGGCACTAGGCGTCCGATACCAAGGTTGCCTATGCAATACGATCACATGATCTACACAAGCAGGGACTGCTTAAAGATTATTTGCTAAATGTACTTTTTCTAATAGTCGTCAATCTATATAGTGTAAATTGTGCACGTGTTGTCTGCCTTTTTCGCGCTGTCCATGTTTTCCTTTAAATCTCTCTCTCAACATTTGTCTGCTGAATTCGGAGACTTTCGAGCGCATGTGTCACTGTATTCTGTTGTGCACAATGTTGTCCATGCAATGTTGGAAAAGCTTCGCAAAAAGAAATGGCAGAAAACTCTGCTCGGTCGGCTGCCATGCACCGCAACAAGCAAACTGCTGTCACTGCAGTGATTTTCAAGACTACGATGATCACTCGAAAAAGAGAGTGGGGGTGGGACCACTATGCGAGTGCGATGATTACGCGGATAAATACGATATATCTCTAAACGAGAAAAGCACCTACTGGAAATCACGTGTTTCAAAAACTTCACTGGGCGTCGGAACACGTGACATTTGGTTAGTAGCGCGCGGCTTGAAATGCAGCAGGTCACGCACCAATCAGCACTTTTCGCTGCAGTCTGTAAGGCTCGCTCATTGTTTGCTGCTAATCCTATCGTTCAACCGGCGTGGCGTACAATAGTCAAACACAGTACCCTGCCACACACATCGCACCTCACCGCGTGGGGAAAGGAAGTTTCCAGATATCGTCGTACGAGCCTTCACAATAGAGGAGGCGAGGGCAATTTGCTTGGCACAATAGCCTAACCTGCTGGCTGGTTAGCTGGCATGCACTCATGATGTACCGTGCACGGCGCTTTATTTATTTCATATTTTTATCCCCGCAGCCACATTAGTGAACTCATGTAGGACTACATTGAAGGCGTGGTTGCAGACACGTGTGCTTGAAAGAATGTGGGGGAGGCGCTGTGACTAGACTAAACCAAACACTCGAACCTGGAGAGAGAATTCCCTCCGCGTTCTGCCTTCTTTGTAATGTTTAATGGCGCCACGTTTGACAAACATTGGAACTGACGTGAAACAGCTTGATATCTTTTGGCACAGATGGCGCCACCAACAAAAATCGCCTGTGAGAGTTAGTTATCTAAGATCTTCTGTTTCAAGCACAGCTTAGTAGAACTCGTGACTGCTAGTAATTACATGACACTCTATGGTTATAGTAATGTGCAACAATTGTTGTGGATTAGCGCGTAGATGAAAAAGAGTAAATTTGCACGGACATGGCAAGCAGATAAATTAGCCAAATTCGCTATTCCCCTGTATATTCCCTAATTAACTTAACCCAATTTTCTCTTCATAGAATCCGAGATAAGGGCTTGCTGCTTGATTATCGAAAATTTCAGAGTTTCAGCTAGAATAGTTTTGTCACGTCGCCGGTAATGCGTGAACAAGTGTAGTCCTTCTTTCTGGGCTTTTACGTGCCAAAACCAGTTCTGATTGTGAGGCACGCCGCAGTGGAGGGCTCCGGATTAATTTTGACCACCTGGGGTGGTTTAACGTGCACTACAACGCAAGCACACGGGCGTTTTTGCATTTCGCCTCCATCGAAATGCGGCCGCCGGGGCCGGGATTCGATCCCGCGACCTCGTGCTCAGCAGCCCAACGCCTTAGCTGACTGAGCCACCTCGGCGGGTGACCAAGTATAGTCCTAAATACCTAAAAGTATAGTCTTAATAATACCTCAAGAACTGTTCATCAGAACGCGAAACAACTTTGCATAGATGATAAGTACACTGTAGCCTAGAAAACCACTAAATATTGTTGTCCTGAGTTTAAAAGGAAAAAAGATGTTCATTCATAAACTTTGTAGTTTTGCCCATTTTTATTGGCGCCTATATAAATTTCTAATTGCTTTACACGCAACTTCTCTTCATAGAAACCTTGCATAACATTTCATTTAAAGAGACAGCAAATTTAATTTTGTTATGTTGAACAGTTTAGCCGGAAGCGCAGTACAGCGGAGGCTAGGTACAGCAAAAACGCCGTTTTTTGCTCCCAGTTTTGACTGCCGTCAGGTAACGCTTCAGGCTAGGCGATAATACTAGGCGTAATTAGAAAACGCAGAAAGTAAGCTTTCTAATGCAATAAAGTTCACATTCGTCCTATAAGCGCAAGAAGCACAGTGCGTCCGCAAACAATGACTAAAATGCCGAGCGCGTGCCGCCGGAGTGGGACCGCACCTTCTCCCATGTGATCCTAACTGGGGATGAACTTCGCATTTTATCACGGGGCCTAACTGTTTGTCCTACAACTGGCGGATATGACGACTTTCAATTGGCTAAAGATTTGGAAAACTTTTCACGCAACATGCGCCTACGGGAATATTTCCACGACCGCCCATCCACTTCTGACACGCCACCTGTTATGTCTTCTAGCAAACGTTGGACCCCTCCGGCCCAGCGTGATAAATGCCTAGACGTACAGTACTCACGGATTGAAATAGGACACTCGGAGCTCATGGCCGCTGGTACATGCAGCGCCGCCCGTGGGTGCTCATGGAACCAAAGTGTTGCATTGTGGTATAGCGCGAGAGGGAGAGCATCTACGGTGCACAATTGCTCCGTCGGCCGCCAATGAGCCGGCCTGTAGTTCCCCATACCGCCAGCGTGGCGTGACGTGCCATCAAGGCATGTCTTCTGATCGCCATATATAACTACCTGTGGCTCGGCTTCTGCTGACGTCAGTACGACCAACAATGTCGGGAGTTATGATTTCGAGGCTGAAATAAAGAAGGCGCTTTCTTGTCGGCCGCTGCACAGGTGTTCGGTGTTCGCACAAAGTCAACTTGCCGTTCTTTTGTGCAGATGTTATCATATCTACGAACACACGTAAGGCGCAATCTCGTAGCTGAATCATCTGTCTTACTTGCGCAGCATGCGTGCCGCATCGCCAAAGCGCGCGTAACGAGAGCGCCGTGTGCTCGCGCAGGCGCGCAAGCAGACGATGCCGCAATATGGGCGGTGCGCACCGCCGAGCCATTTCGGTCGGCATGGGCAGGCGCGCAGGCTTTAGATGCGCAAGCTACGTACGCAAGCCTTGCAGCGCCACGCTGGGAGTGTGGTGAACTACAGGCCGGCTCGTTGGCGAACGGAAGGAGCAATTCTGCCCCGTAGATGTTCTCCTCCTCGCGCTATACCACAATGCAAAACCTTGGTTCCATGAGCACCCACAGGCGGCGCTGCATGTACCAACGGCCACGCGCTCCGAGTGTCTTATTTCAATCCGTGAGTACAGTACATTGCCGCCGTCCAACGTGACGTCCTTAAAGCTTATGAAGACCAAAATTCATTTAAGCCAAATATTTCAATAGAAGAAAGGAAAGCTATCACGTCATCGGCCAAACGCAGTGATATTGTGATAAAACCACCGGACAAAGGTGGTGCCGTGGTATTCATGAGCAAAACGGACTATATAAGCAAAGCTCAGAGACAACTAAATGATCAGACTTTCTATAAGCGTCTGGACGGTGATCCTACCACAAATTTTAAAGCAATAGTCCAAGACACCATTAAAGGTCTCGTAAAAACGAAGTAATTAAGCGATAACGCAGTAGGTTCACTCGTCCCACTCAGTCCCATCCCGGGCAGGTTCTACTTGCTACCTAAAATACACAAAGAAAACTGTCCCGGACGCCCCATTGTTTCACGTATTGGCATTGTCACGGAGCAACTTTCGCGCTACGTTGATGTAATATTCAGCAGCCTTCCATGTACCTTCTTATCTTATCCTAAAGATATACCAACCATTTTTTGTTGGACATCGACGACCTCCTTATACCAGAGATACCCTGCTAGTTACATTAGATGTGGTTTCACTCTATACAAACATCCCCCATAATGATGGCATTCAGGCAGTTGTTCATGCCTATGACAGATCGTTTGATGATCAAAAAACCATTGGTAGTGACACACTGCCTACATTATTAAAATTAATTTTACAGCTGAATAATTTTCAATTTGATGCTTCGCACTACCTTCAAATAAGCGGCACATCAATGGGCACTCGCATTGGACCTAATTATGCTGGCATGTTTGTCTGTTCTGTAGAATGACTTTCTTGGCAAGCGCGAACTAGAACCTCTTTATTACGAGTATAAGCGGTTTATAGATGACATTTTTCTGATCTGGCCTCATGGTGAAAATGAACTGTTATCGTTTATAGCCGATTTCAATACCGCCCAACCATTCATTTCTTTTTCTCATGAATGTTCTCGTTCTACGATTAACTTCCAGGACGTTACAGTTTCCCTATCTAACAACAAACTAAGCACTAAACTTTACAGAAAACCAACGGACAGGCATCGTTATCGTCACTTTCAAAGTTCTCACGTAAAACACTGGAAAACCAGTGTACCATATAGTAAGGCGCTCCGCTTTAAAAAGCTTTGCTCGGAACAATCTTACTTCTATGAAAACAGTGAACAACTTCGCAAAGCTTTAATCCAGCAGAATTACCCACGTCATATTGTGGATGATGCCGTTAAAAGGGCCGATGCGCTGAATCGGAAGGATTTGTTCCGCGCAAAAAAGCAATCGTCCATTCAGACACATAGTACCCTCGTTCTAACCTACTCAGCATCGGTTCCAAATGTCTCGTCAATCCTTAAAAAACATTTCAATATACTAGCACAGAGTGATCACCTTAAAGTTATCTTTCCAGAACACCCACGGGTAGTCTTCAGACGGTCTAGTAATCTGCATGACATCTTAACGTCATCTAAAACGAGGATTCCTGAGACTGTGGGTTGCCAACCTTGCAAGAAAACACGGTGCAAAGTTTGTGCACACATGACGACATCACGTATTGCCAAAAGCACTGCCTCCGATTTCCACATGAAAATTAAAGGTAATTTTACGTGTGACACTAACAACTGTGTCTATTGTTCTTCTATTGCTCGAATGTTCTTTTTGCAAATTACAGTACGTTGGACAGACTGAAAGGCCGTTCCGGTATCGCTTTAACAACCATAATTGCCACGCTGCTACTCTCCCTCATCTTCCACTATGAAAACACGTGCACATTCCAGGCCACTCATTTGATAAAATCACTGCAACAATCCTTCAATTTGGTCTTCATTCCCACTACGAAGGAGAGCTTCGAGAATCCTATCTAATTCATAATTTTAAAGCGGTTACTTGTGGAATCAGTGAAAGTGCTGGCAAACTTTCTTTTTTACCCGTTTAGTGTGCTAACACCTTGCAAGTTTTGTGGCCCCTTATCATTTCACATATACTTTTATCCCTATCACTTTTGGTTTCTTTGAGGTCAAAAGGTGTGCACCTGCATTTCCAGCTGTCATTCTTCACTACTTTCCTATTTTGATATTCGACTGTGGGGCCGAAACGCAGTAAAGTCGTGGTATTGTATTTTTTCTTTTTCTTCTTTTTTACGACGTTCTCCTGTTTTTTTTTCAATTATATATATATATATATATATATATACATGCATTTCGTGACGGTTATATAACATATATGGCATGTTTATGAAGTGATATGCATAATTCCCCAGCATAATTGGAAATTATCTTGGTGTTTATCCTCAACCTTGTCATTAAATCTTTCATTTATATTATTTCTTATTTCATTTTTTCACACACTCATACACTTTGTATAAAAAACGCCTGCATGCAAACACAAAGAACACCACGTGGGCAAAGAATGCAATGGATCGCAGTTCGTTCAACTCAGAGGTTAGTGGAGGTCACAGTGCAGGAGTCCAAGGGCCAGGTGAGGGTGTATTGACCGTCGTTGTGGTCAAATACTCTGCTGGCAGCAGCGACCACTCGCATGCCTTTTGTTAATATGTTTTCATAATGCCACTGTATGTACGCGCAACTTTGTACCCCTTTATAGGACCACTGTATATGCCAGTCGTTTTTGGTAACATTGACATGAGTCATTAGACGTGTTGGCATTCATGACGCCACTAAATCTTTTCAGTGGCGCTCGCATGCAGCCTGAGGTGCGAGTTGCAGCGAAGTCTGTGCAGTCAGGTGCACCTTGTATGTGCGCTACCCCACTCAGCTAACGAGAGTGAGCCTGCCAGAATGCGAAGCCGTCTCGCAGCGCCCTTCCTTGTGAGAGCAATGGGGTCAAGCATCATACATAACCTTCGCTCTCGTGGCGTGGTTGCCTAGACCTCTCGCACTGGGCATTCGCCCGAGTTGCTGTTGGCGTATCGTCGTAGCTTGGGCACAGTGTAGTGCAATAATTAAAACAATTGCACGAGATTAAACTTGTGGGCTTTGCGGTCAATAAACGCGAGCATTCTATGAGGATGAGCGCTGCACTGTATGAAAGTAAAAAAAAAAAACTTGGAGGACGCTTAAGTTTCGCCTTTAAGAGTGGAACACGTACGATAGCATTTAAATATCCCTAACTGCTCTACACGCTTCCCCGCAATTTCACCTTTTGTAACCGCAATGTTTACCTGCAAACGGTGGCGGCGAAGGCTATGCACGAAGGCGTGCTTTCTGTTTTTGTTCTTTCTCCCGTACGGCGGGAACCGCCACGGCCGCGGATGTGCGGAGGCGAGCGCCATCTGGATGGTGTTGCAAGGAACAAAGCGGGGCGCGCCGGTCCCACAAAGACAGACCTCAAACGGCAGCAGGAAAAGAGGTTTGTGCTGGAGTTACCACGCAACAGACTTATGCGTTGCCGTATATTCAAATTAAAATATGAAGCCATCATGTCTGTGAATTCTGTGTCAGTATACACACACACACACACACACACACACACACACACACACATATATATATATATATATATATATATATATATATATATATATATATATATATTACTGAGGGAAGAATGGCCATAGCAGGGTTTGCACGGAGGAGTATCACAGTTGCTATATTTAAGGATTTGGAACATCTTGTGCCGCAGTGCCACATAGTCATTCTGGAGGATTGGATAAAATTGGACCCACATCCAGTAGCACATATCGAATCTGTCAATCAAAGAAAATCAAGTAAATCAGGAGATCCTTTGAATGTAACGCACTGCTCCATTAAGAGGACGGCGTGCTTTGGAGATACTTATAAGCTGGCATTATATGTTCAGATGTTATTTAGGAATTATTATTCTTCATTGCTCCTGTTGCTGTCGTCGTTTTTCAGAAGAACAGAGTTCGCCTACTTATGCTACTGTTTTGGTTGACAAAGGCTACATAAGCTTGTTTGTTCGTACTTGCATTCGGTACACATATGAACTGCGTGCTTATATCCACAAATATATATATATATATATATATATATATATATATATATATATCCGCTGAGATACCAAGCGACCCGGCAGCTGCCACGCCAATGCCGAGAGGGTGGACATTGAATTCTGGAGTTTTACGTGCCAAAACCACGATTTGATTATGAGGCACGCCGTATATAGTGGGGGACTCCGGGTTAATTGGGACCACCAGGGGATCTTTAACGTGCCCCCAGTGCGTGTGACACTGGCGTTTTTGCATTTTGCCCCCATCGAAATGCGGCCGCTGCGGCTGGGATTCGATCTCGCGACCTGGTGCTTAGCAGGGGAACCCCATAGCCGCTAAGCCACAGCGGCTGGTTGAGAGCGTAGACTTTGCACCTGGTGCTCGTCATGGGATTCTCGATTTATGAAGCGGGGCGCTTAGGCCAGGGTTAGAACAAAGAGCACGCGAAATGTTTATTGGTTAATCTGTTACTGTACTGAAAGTGTTCGCGATAAGTGTGCCCTTTGGCTTCCCGAAAATATTAAATTGTTACACGGATACGAGGACGATAAGACGTTATAAGTGCATCTGTAAAGAGAATTTGTTAGAATCCATTAATTTATTTATCAATTTCACACCGGCTAGAGCGGCAATGGCTATTGGTTAATTACAGATACCATTTGCAAGTGACCGCCGCCGTGACTCAGTGGCTCTGTGGTCATGACGCTCAGCACAAGGTCGAAGGTTTCATTGCAGGCTGCATTCATAGTGTAGGGTATTGCAACAACGCTTGTACTGTTTACGGTTGCACGTTGAATAACATAGCAGGATGTACAAACGGGCTAGTTTGGTGACATTGATATTGAGAACTGCTCAAGTGTAATAACCGCCCACGCGATCAAAATAATCCGGGGTCCCCTCTTACAGCATCTCTGTGGGTCTGGAACGCAGACCCCTGTAATTTATCTTTTGTTGAATATTAGCTCAGTTCCTCTTCGTGATTGCAGTATGGGCCTTAAAGCTTAATTAAATTTTAGGTAGGGAAGTTGCAAGTCTATCGGTGACTACGAGATATATTCTGTAATAGTGTGTAGCTGAAGAAGAAAAACGTAAGTGGTTTATTACCTCGACTGCAATAAATTTAGTAATTTTCGATAACTGTTCAAACACTCAGTGTAACTTGATAATGTTGCGGTGATCCAAATGTAAGTGGGTTACTGACCGACAAAACGCCTAGCTCATTGAATAAGACCTTCATTATTCGAGTGAAAGGCGTTGCAGTCCCCTGAGACCACGATGTTCAAATTACGACAAGCAGACACCTGTATCGACTTTGCCATCCGCAGGCTCATCATAAATTTCGTCGTTCATACACCCAGTACCCATCCTAACACGGCCGGCTATCGAGCTCGCGACCTCGTGCTCCGCGGCACGACATCATAATAACGTCTTGACAGGGCAGCGCAAACGACGAAGACAAAAGCAAGGAAAAATACAGGACAGCACTGACTCGCAGATAACTTTACTGGAAACAACACACATACTTAAAGAACTATCACCTACACGCCACGTACACCTATCATCCACACCGTGAGCCATCGTTTGTGAGCCATGTCCGTAGCACGGTTTCCTCTTCTGACGCTCGCAGGCGAACAGAGGCGGAACAGAAAGCAGAAGCCGCAGCTGAAACCGGCCACCGAGAGCCACTGTAGAGTCTGCGACAAGCCGATGGCCACCAAGAGCGTTGAAGTGGCGCACGCCATGGAGCACGCACTCGAGCGCTCTTATCGGTGCAATGTGTGCAACGAGTTGTTCGCGCGAAAGCTGGAGCTCGAGTGGCACCTGCGGCGGCACACGGGCGTGCCGACGCTGCCGTGCGGCCTGTGCCCGGCCGAATTTCTCAACGGGCGCCTGCTGAGCGCCCACCACAAGAGGCGCCACGGCCTGGGCACCTCTAAGTGAGAGCAATGAGCGACTGGGACGGGGAATAAAAAAATGTTGGAATTTTAAAAAATGTTGATGGAATTCCATCGGTTTTACATTGATACTTTGTGCCACCAACAACAAAAAAATTGTGGAATTTTTATTGGTATTTCATTGTAGATGGAAAAGTGGCCACCGTGAATCCATTGTAGTATTATTGTGTTGTTTTTCCATTGGGTCGTTGTATATTCATTGGATTTAGACCGAGATGAATTGCCATTCTATTTTCATTGTACTGGGATATATCCCACTAAGGTCTAAAGTAGCAAGTTTGCTCACTGAGGCTGAATATTACCTGCAGCAAACAGGAAAACAAAAAAGGCACATGAAAATGCATTTTTATGTACTGATTTTATTTCCCTTGCGAGGTGAGAGAACAGGTTGTTTTTTATATAAGAAACACTTGTGCCTGGAAACTTCGTGCTGGTATATCTTGAAAAACAAAATATGTTGTCAGTAAGATAATCAACATGTACCGTCATCAAATTACATTAGCAGTGAAAGATTATGCTTAAATATAAGCCACAAAAGTAAGCAGGTTATATTAGTACTTGAAGCTTTTGTGGTTTAATGCAGGTGAAATTGTTCTGCCTAAGGTATAAGAACAGTATAACGAGCCATGGTAAATGTGGCAAGAGTGATGTCTCTGCTGCGACACAGGATCGCCAATGAACTTCTATGCAGTGAACTATGAAATAAGTGCATATGTGCAATAAGTGAACTTCTATGCAGATTAAACTAGCTTGATGTTCTTATCATCCACAAGAAGAGACCTCTAATATTTTTGTGTTCTTGCCTAAATGCTTATCACAAATTACAACTTTAAACCTAACATATGGTGACTATGTCAACACAAGGCTTGCAAAGCATATTTGAAAATATTGCCTCTGTTTGCAATGCACTATTTCCTGTATAGCTCATTTTATGACTAAGTGAAAGACCTCAAATCTTCTAAGGTCCATGCAGCCTGCTGAACTAAATTAACTTCATGCATAATGTTCCTGTCACACAGACGTGAAGATGCTCCTCATCTTCGTATGGCTGCTAAGGTCCTGCTAATGGTGAGGCTAGCATTTAACATCAGTCAGGTGCATGACACTCTGTGATAGCAATAAGCTATATGTGAGAGCTGAGTGAAGCCGAGAATCTTCTATAAATAAGATTTGCAGGTCTTTTTTAAAAAAAGAGCAACAAAAAAGGTAGCGTGTCGCAAGAAGCTAAGTTATCGGCCGATTTCAATTACTAGCGTTATCAACACAGTTTTTTAAAAGATACTGTCGGTGCACATAAACAAATTCATATCCAAATACAATATACTGACCACCCACCAACACGGGTTCAGACCTCAGAAATCTACTTCTTCCGCTGTTTTCACCCTTACGCACCTATGAATATGGCTCTCCAGCAAAATAAAATTGCGGTCGTTGTCTATCTCGACATTAGAAAGGCCTTCGATACAGTTGACCATCATATATTACTGAACAAGATTAACAATCTAGGGTTGAGGGGCAAAATCCACAACTTGCTCCGAAGCTACCTCAGTAACTGCAAGCAGCAAGTAATACTTAAAAATTATACGTCTACTTCACAAACCGTACTAACTGGTGTGTCACAGGGTTCCGTTCTTGGACCCATGCTTTTCTCACTCTACATAAATAATTTCCCTGCAACGCTTAGGCATTCACAGGCTTTGATGTATGCTGACGACACCGCTCTTCTATTTACTGGTGACAGTCTGCTTGATATAGAGGATAAAATAAATGCTGAGTTAGATAATATTTTTAAGTGGTTCACGTCCAATGAGCTGACCCTTAATCTTAGTAAGACTAAGTATACAGTTTTTCATTCCAGGAAGAAAAAACTCGATACTGAAACACTGGATATATCATTACAAGGTATAAAACTACAACAAGTTTTCTCATATAAATATTTAGGCATTTTCTTAGACTCAGACATGCACTGGAAAACTCAAATTAAACAGCTTTGTTCCAAGCTTGCTTACGGATGTTATATTCTTCTTAAGGCTCGTGAATGTTTCGAATATCCTGTCCTACGCATTCTGTACTTTTCCTTTATACAAAGTCACATATCTTATTGTATTTATTCATGGGGTAACACCTTTACAACTTACCTTGATCCTGTATTCCGTCTGCAAAAACGGGCATTAAGAATTATCACTTCTAGGTGTATTCAATCCAGTACGTACTTGTACAGCTCATTGCATGTGTTGCCAGTGCATGCATTATATGAATTGAAAGTTGCTGAGGTCATTCATAGTATTATCGATACCAATGATCCACTTCCAATTACATTGTCTAAAATCCCGCTACGTAATACAAGAGCTGCAACTAATCAGTGTTTTAATCTGCCTCCATGTCATAATTTGTACGGGAAAAGGCTCGTGGAATTTAACGGCGCACTTATTTGGAATTCTCTGGCAATACATATAAATGAAGCCCGTAACTTCAGGTCTGCTGTCAGAAAATACTTTTTTGAAAAATACTGTCCATGAAAGTACACTTCTTTATATTTACATTCTTGCATAAGTTGTGCGTGTCAATTGCTTAAGTTGTGCATGTCAATTTCATTGTTATGTATTTGCTTTGTTCGCTCGCGTGTGAGAAGGATAATAGAACACTCATGTTATATTTATATTTGTGTATGAGTTATGTATGGTAATATTACTATTATGTATTACGTTTTCTGTTTCTGTTTGCTCGCGTGCTGCATTTAATACCCTAAGTTGTCTGTGGACCTGGAACTAGCCAATGGCTATGGGTCCAGTAAGGCTTTTGTATATTGTAAAGTACTTTGTAAATAAAGAATGAAAAAAAACAATGTTTTGAAATTAGCCATCATAGTCATCTAGAGCACAAATACACCTAGGACTGTGTGTGTGCTAGCTGGTGGGCTATGATGAATTCATAACTCAATCGATCATTTATTTTATTTCTACTTTAACGCCCTCTGGTTTCGACAAGATGTGCATTCGTGCCTTTCGCCTTCATTTCATGTTTCTTGGCTTAATAAAAAATACCAGGATACAACTGGGATTCTAGTACTTTCTTTTTATTGCGCTTTTTTGGCAATATCCAAACCATATATCTTTGTTCTCGTTTAACTAGGCCCAACACAGGAAACACTTGCATACACACATAAATTGTCTTCCAGGTTTGCCCCCACCCCCCTATTTGGATGAAACAACACTAGTAGCCCTACATGTTCTCTCTCTATTACAAGAAACCTACACCTCCTTGTTTTCTTTCTGTCCACTTTTTTTAACACTTACACTTCCCTCACCTTACTCTATGCACTGCCTGCATCATTCTCATCTTCCCCCAATGAAGTGGTGGAGCAGAAATCAGGTGCTGGCATGACTTAAGACAATTCCCTTGCCAAAATGTTGGTCCTAGTGATACCTTTGTTCAACCATTATTGATCTCTTCAAGCCTTCTTCTTCTGCAAGTTATGTCTTGTTTGAATTCCTACAAACATTTTGTGCTAGTAACCGCTTTACAAGATTAGCATTCTTAAAATTTATGTATAATGTTGTAACAATGTTACAAGGCTTTTACCAACGACATTGTCATGCTGTTCTCGCATCTTCTTCCAACTTCCTCCTTTCGAGGCCTGGGATGCGTCGTGAAGCTGTTGCACTTGAGTGACACACATGCTGCATATAGTTGTGAATTTAAAAAAAATTACCATAGCTATTTTTTCTAGCAGCAACAGGAACATAAAAATCAGCAGTATGAGCACATTGTAACTTATTTTTAGGATGCCACAGTATTCAATATTCCTTATAAAAGCTGGCACTGATTGAAGGCTAACAACAATATTGTTGCTGTGTTTTTTTTTCTTGTCCGGAGTCGTGCAGTTCCTTAAATAATTCTGCTAGAGGGCCTCAACCCCTACACACCCATAAGTATTATGGAGCACGTGCACAGGAGCTTTTTGTGAGGACGGGCATGTTCAACTGTGGCTTGTTGTCTTACCACTGTTTATTCTGCGTGTAAGTGTATATTCACAAATGCAGGTAACAGTCAAACATTCTTTTTACATTCACACAAAGCATTAACCAGTTGGTATAAGAATGTTTCCTGCTGCTGACGTGTCATGCAAGTTTGCACCAGCAACTGCCATACCGTTTTCTCCAGATGCTGTGTATGCCACTATTTAAAGAATTGCATAAATGCAGTATTGTTCAAGCTACACAACGAAATGCGCTCAAGGATAAAAGATGTTTATAAGCACTTGATGCTTATTTAAGTAAGTGTTTGTTAGTACCAGCTACTGTGTTAGCACTGTTTTTGTGTGACTGAATAAATCAGTTGAACATTTTTATTGTTCACGGCATATGCTTTAGATATAGTGAAATACCAAGAACCAATTTCTTTTACCGACATTTTTTCTCTGAACATTTAAAGACCTTCAAAAGAAATGTTTCATAATATGACATCGGCTAAAGGCACTTTTCTGCGCCGAGTACATAAAAGTCGCAATTCTTGTCAGTTCTCAGACTTGCATATTTTCTCTCTGGCTTGCATACTTTCACAGATGTTATTTTCCTTTTCTTTTGCGCGAAGGAATATACTTATAGTAACAGCTGATTAGCGTGTTTTTTTCTATCATACGCCACGAGTAAAATCTTGGTTTACAAGTTATTAACAGTACAAAAATAATTTCATAGAAATAGTTTGGCGACGCAAAGAAGATATTCAGGGATGGGAGGCAAACTGGCGGCGTCGATCCCATGCACTTTGAGCATTTATTTTGTTTTTTACAATACGACAGCATTGCATTCGCGAACGATCAAATTGGCTGTTTTTTAGACATGACACGATATCGTTCACGACATTTCAGCATGATTATTTTATAACGATACAACAAAAAGACGGACAGCGAGTTGGATGTTTATATAAACGGCTGTGGCATGGGCCCCGCTGCAATAGTACCACTTAAAACAGGGTCAAGCATTATGCTCAAACATTCTGGGATTTTACGAGCCAAAACCATTACATCATTATAAGGCACACCGCAGTGTATGGCTCTCGATTAAATTTAACCACCTAGGGATCTTTAAACAGCACCTCACGAGCGATTCTGCATTCTGCCCAATCGAAATCCGGCTGCCGCGGCCGGAGCTGAACCCGCGACCTTGCAGCGCAACGTCATAGCCACTATAAGCTACCGCAACGGGTAGGGACGAGCATGAGAACATATAAACAAGCGCCCCTGTTTAAGTGGTTTGTCCCAGTTCAGTATTTAAGTGGTCTGATTGCGACAAACTTGCTTAAACTGCAGTACAGATAAATAGGCCTGGCTGCCAAATGCTCAGCTTCAACGGACGACATGCCCACACCTTGGCGCTCCATCGGCGGAAGGCGAATTTGCGACACGCCACACGCACACCGGTCCGGCCCCGCACAAAATTTTTTGACACTGGCGCCGTGCACCAGGCGTGAAACATACATTCAGCTGGGAAATCAGTTATACACACAACACGAGACAAGTGCTTACCGGAGTCAAGTATCGTTGGGTCAGTACGGCGCTCCTTTCTTAATGCCCGCGTCCAAGCAGCCGAGTCGGTAGCATACCTCGCGTTAGCCAATGCACGAACGGGATATAGATACATCCCGCTTTTCGTCTTGTACGCTCTTGACAAAAATGTTCCTTATCGCGCAGCAGCAGATGACAACACACACTCACGTGCTTAGAGATCACGACACACACACGGCGCACAACACCAGACCAAGAAAAAAAAAAGCAAAATGGCGACAATAACAAACGCAAAAGGCGCAAGAAAAAAAAAAGATATACCAATGTTGGTTGTTAACTTTTTTTTTTACATTCCGCTAGGTTTGGTAAAAAAACATCGAACATAATTTTTTTTTTCGAAAAACTTCAGTATTTTTTTATGTGTTGTCAGCTATACACAGAGTGTAATACAATAAACTACATCCTTGTGCAAATGACTATTGGCTGCGCTAAAAGAATGCTTTAGTGTTGAGGACAACGCTTAGGCACAGCCTTCGAGATCACCTCAGCGCACCAGGTCCTCGAAGGCCACACTTCGATCAGGTTGGTCACAAAGCAACCAGTCGCAAATGATCGCGAATCATCACTGTTCTGGCTCATTCGCTAAGTGCTTGATTTCTCTGTCGCGCGAATGCAGTCGCGAAGCTGGTTAACGAATGCGCTGAAGATTGTTATACGCGGCGATGACGGCGCGGCATCATTAGCGAATATTTTGTTGAAGCAATGGGCAGGTCGCGCTTGCTGCTGTGAACATGAGTCTCCATGAGTCGAGTTGCCATTTACAGAAGTTGTAAATACCGAATAAATCAAGCAGGCTAGGTGACATTTGTCTCCGCCCTGTTTCAACGGTTTTTGATGCCGATAAATATAATCATCATCATCATTGTTGCTGGTAGCACGACCTATGCCAATCGGCGGTGTGAATCGCACTGCATTTTGTTGCATATCTTGCCGTAAAGTACTAGTGCAAATTTACTCGAGGTCGCCTTTCCGCTGGCTCTGTATCCGCGTGATAGCTTGCGATGCCACGTAATAGACATTTTAATAGACACCAGTGTGATCCATACATCGACGTATGATAGGTTCGAAACACAAGTGTAAAAACCGGTCATGTGTTAGTATTCTGTCTGCTTCTGCATGCATTGAGCAAGGCATGAAGCTAGGCATGCTGTCGCCAGCCATAGTAATTAACTGATGAGGGGTATTAGCGCAACAAAAGAGGCGCTCATTGGTTAGTTCGCGGACAGCAGAAAACGTAAGTTTGGGAAAGTTGGTGCGTCATCCTGAAGTATGTGCTTACAGCGCGGGGCTACACGTGGGCGGAGAGAAGTAAACACGGACGACGTTTTCACTGTTTTGTCGCAGGGTCTCTTTTCTGCATCCGCCAATGGGTAAGACGGGGGAGGGCGGGGGATTGGGCGAGGGGGGAGGAATGACCTCAAAAATTCAAGAATGGCAATCTTCGGCCTACGATGGCAGCGCATATCCGAACGTAACGCAGAGAGTTAGCCAGGATGCCTGGCTTGCTTCATTGGATAGCGCGCCTTAAGTGAGAAAATGCAACGAGAAATCCATGAAACTTCGTCAACAGAAAACTTATTGAGCAATGCACAACGGAAGTTTGAATGAAATCTCATTGTGCTGGCTCATTGAGTGTTGGAGTTTCATAGAATTTCTATGGAATCAATGATACTTAAACAAATCAACAAAGGAAATTCAATACTCATTTTTGTAAGGGATATGTTCGTTCCAGGGAACCCTGCTAAGCTCCACTGAAGCGCCAAGGAACCCCCCCTCCCCCTGAATTAACAGAATTAACATGTCCTAATTAACCAAATCTCGAATTATCGAGGGTATCAAGAAAACAATAAAAATGCTTAACTACCTCCACACGCTTTTATTTACTCAATAAATCGGCAAATCCTGTTTATATTTATTTAGCACAAGACCAGTGCGGAAGCTGAAATTCTGGTCATCTCATGACTGATTAGTGCTAGAAGCGGCGAAGGCCTCGGGCGCGTACATTCCGATTATTTTTTCGCCAGTCAGCTGCTCGCCAACAAATTGTCCGTCCATAGCGATGTAGCCGGGGCTCTTAATCTTCGACAGCTTTGCACTGAGTGAAATCAAAACTACTGCTTGCCGCAACCGCTGTGGACGAAACCGCGGTCGCTATCGACGCTACCATGGATGGCGACTACGCAGTTGTGTAGGCACGCAGCCGACACGCGCACCGAGTGAAAACGAAACTACTGTTTGCCGCAACCGCTGCGGACGAAACTGCCGGTGGTTATCGACGCGATCATGGATGGCGACTACGCACTTATGAAGGCACGCGGCATGCCGCCAGGTGCAGTGTTACGTGCGGCGATAAACGCAAGAATAAAGTCTTTAAGGGCACAATTAGGCACGAAGCGCTACGGCGTTGCTGTCAATCACGTGCCGCGCACGATTGCCGCTGAGGACCATGGCGATGCGGACTGCGCCACTTCGTTTCGGTTGGACGCTAGCGGCCTTCTTGCTCTGCTGCGGCGCGCATTTGGGATTCTCCGCGCATTATTTTTCTTCATTTTTTTTATTTCCTCCAACGTATACGTCAGTGCGCACGCAATCGGCACCTACGCTATCTACAAACGGGAGAAATGCGCATGTTGGCAAATTACGGCCTCCGAGATTCAAGTGCGAAAGCTTAGGCCCGCTGCCCGTTTTCGGAGGTTGGGTGGCTACAAGCTGCTTGCGAATTTATTGCGCAGTCCACGCACTGCCGTTACGCGCTGTGAGTGCTTTTTGACACTCGGGCATGAGTAGTGTAGGTTCTGTTGATCGAGCGCACCTCGTTTTCGCCGTTTTAGCCACTTGATGAGCGCGGGACCACGGAAAATTTATCAGTGGCTCGCGGAACCCCGAGCAGGGGCCTGCGGAACCCCAGGGTTCCGCGGAATACACTTTGAGAACCCATGGACTAGGATATGGTACCGGTACTCGATGTCCTCGTAATTCACCCAGTATTAAATTCTGTACTTGCAAACGTTGCTTGTGCTTGAGTGCTCCCTTCCTTCTGACATATACCAAGAAATACAAAGATATGGCGTCATCGTGTTATGCGCCCTGTGCTTAGCGCAGTTTGCTACCAGAACATGCACGACTAGCTCACCAGGCATGATATCTTACGTTTTCTTCCCCCTTTTTTCCCGTTTCTTGTCTTTGCCGCAAGAAGATACAAAATACGACCCAGGAAGCGTTTTATTATGGTTCGTTCCATAGCTATTACATACTCGATTTTTCCTTGTCGACTCATTCGTTTTAATAAAGTTGCAAACGTTCCGAACTTCTTCTGCCGTTGGCATTTATGTGAGCAAGCTGTAATAATAAATACAAAGGTAAGATGAAAATCAAAACAAAATAAATTACTGTTATTGATGCAGTAGATATGGCCGGATGGTCGAAATGTGTTTCAGGGTGAAAGGTGGAATTGTTTCACCTAGCATCAAAACCAGCGTCTTTCTTCTGTGTCTGATTTTCTTAAACGTCTTTTCCATTGAAATTCATGGCGTAAACAGGCAAGTACTGAAAACTGAACGCGTCGGCCAGCCGAGCGCCTGCTACCATGGCTTCATACAAGTTATCACCCGCCGTCGCACACACAAGCTTTTGTCCTAGATGGCGAAGGTTATTGACCCAACGACGTCACACTGGCGCAGCATTTACCTTCAGAACCTGTACACGTGTGGACAAAAAGTTTGGGTGTGTGATTTGTCGGGTTCGTGTCAAACTGCGCAGGCAGTTTGACGGATGGACCGAACGTTCTCAGCGAGTTAATTATCACTTGTCATCATCCGAGAACCAGAAGGAAAACTGGTTGTCACCATGTCAACGGGACTGACGTCACGTGCGCCGGGGTGAACGACGCGCGAGGAGGACCTAAAGAAAAAAATTCAGAGCTCTTCCACTGTGTGAAGATGGAAGACCAGTGAAGCTGTTGGTTTTGTTTAATTATATATTTTATTTTTTTAATTTGGTGGTTATGTTAAATTGTTGAAAAGACACAACCCGTAACTTCGTTGCGTCGCCGCGCTCCGTATGCTGTATGTGCGAGTGAAAGCGAGTTTAGGCGACTAGATTCACGCCACCTTGCACCGTCGGCCGCAGCACGTTGGGCCGCTGTGCGTTCGGCTTCTCGTCGCTTTCGCATCCATTCGCGCTGTTGAGCGGGCCGGAGCTCCTTGAAGGCGGGATCTTCCTCTTCGGAGCGAGCGACACGGGTATTACCCATACCAAATCCAAGGGGTGATTGATGACGTCGCTAGGGAAATGGATATGTCAAGAGATAATGAGACACAGTTATTGGTTGGTAGAGTGTTACGTTATATCACTGACGTTTGGACACACATCGTCATAGGCTAGCGTTTGGGCAACATTGTTCATCGCTCCGGCGCATTGATTTTGTCTCTTTGGGTCCCACGTGTGACAAGGGTAGTTCAAGGGCGTGTCACAAGTCCCCGAGCCCACAGTGGTACGTGCCATTGAGCTTGGACACTTTCTGCATTATCGTTAGGATCGAGCCACATGACAGGGGTATGTTCCATTGAGCTTGGACCCTTTTTGCACTATCACCAAGATAGGCCAATTTCGGACGGATGGAAAAAACTTTATTCAGAAAAGCACCTGTGAGGTTGCCCGCCCGGGCTTAGGCCACCTGGGCATTATGTGCGGTGAGGCATAGCCTTTCCACCACTGCCCGGGACCGCTGAATTGCCCATAGTTGGTCGTGTAGGTCTGAGCTCCTCGAGAAGGTTCGTTTCTATGTTGTCCTCTCTGTATATTGGCCGGATCTCTGTGCATTTCCATAAGACGTGTGCCATGTCTACGTGTTCGTGCTTGCTGAGCTTGCAGCTCGCTTCTGGGTATTGTCTGGAATTTACTCTGTTTAAGTGTACTGGGTTTCTGATGGTTCGGGTTTGCAACCTTCTCCAATCTTTCTTGAAATATGTCTAGTTGTTTGTGCGGTTGTGGGTATGCTTCTCTTTGTTACCGATAGTGTGTCAGCATGTCGTGGTACGTGACCAGTCTGTCGCTGTCGTCTGGTATCGCTACTTCGTCGTCGTCGCCTCCTCCGTCTTTCCCATCGCCTCCGCCGCAGTACTCAACGCCTCCGCGTGGGGGGGGGGGGGTCGCACCCTCCCTGTCCGAGCCGCAGTGGGTTAGCTCTCGCGCGGCTCGGTGGGCCATCTCGTTGAGGTTGCTTGTTTTTTCGAGCGACGCTTGTATTCCCTGACAAGTGTCGGCCGTCAGGGTGTAACGCTAAAACCCTATTGAAAACCTGTCGAACACTCGCGTCTCGTTCACTTGGTATCTGCCAAAATTGGCATGGAAGGGTACGAATGTATGACTAACATGACTGAGATGTCATGACATCAATAACATCATATCATACTCGCCCTGGATCTGGCTAAAGCATTTGACAACATCTCACATAGATTCATACTTGAGGCGGTGTCGGAGCTCAATTTGGGACGGAGATTCCACACATATGTTAGATCCTTTCTTAAGGATAGAATTGGTACAATCAAAATTGGGCAAATTAAATCTGATGAGTTTGAGTTGGGGACAAGAGGGACCCCGCAAGGGGCAGTAATCTCCCCTCTCTTATTTAATATTGCCATGACGGGACTCTCGAAGCGCCTATCCTCCGTGCAAAACATTGGCCATGCTTTATACGCAGACAACATTACGATTTGGTGTCCTGGTGGATCAGACGTGGACGTTGAACAGGCGCTACAAGAAGCACTAAATGTAACGGAAGAATTCTTAACTGAAACAGGGCCCAGCCTCTCACCTACCAAGTCGTGAGTTACTGCTGTACAGGCCGGCGAGACAGGGCGTTAGGGGTTTGGTTCCGATGGAACAGATACCTATTGCCTTACACACGAAGGATGGTCAGGCTATTCCTCGAGTCAACTCGATTAGGATATTGGGGCTGTTACTGGACGCCAGAGGCTGTAATGCAAAGACCTGTTAAGCTTAGGATGAGGTAGTGGAAAACTCCTCCGCTCTAACTGGTAGTGAGAAACTATTTCGTGGAATGTAAGCCCACATCACCTCCACAACGGAGAGTATGCTCCGGCTCATCTCTAGAGTCTCGAATTGAAAAGGGAGACTCGGAGAGGACAATCTTCTCAGGATATATCACGCGTTCCTGATGAGTCACATCATTTATGTGGCATCTGCACTAAATTGGACTAAAACAGAAAGGAAGAAAATAGACACGCTCATGTGCAAGATCATTAAAAGAGTACTGGGATTACCAGTCACCACTAGTACAGAGAAGCTTATGCAGTTGGGTATGCATAATACCGTTTCGGAGGTGATAGAGGCCCAAAGAACAGCACAAATTGTCAGGCTATCTACATCCAAAGCCGGAAGACGTTTGCTAGACTCAGTCAACTTAGCTCCAGCCTTAATCAACGACCATGAGGAATCACTCTCGGAAGCAATCCGGGCATCATTCGCTGTTAGTCCTTTTCGTAGGAATGTTCACCCACAGTATAACGTTGGGTGACGCAAGGCTCGCGCCCGGGCTATTTTAAAGACAGTCGCAGATAGCCCAAGCTTGGCAGCATTCGTAGATGCGGCCGAATACGGACAGACCAGCAACTTTGTTTCGGCAGTAGTTGATACGAACGGTACACTCATCAACGCGGCTTCTGTCCGTCATATCTCCATCGATGTAGCAGGACAGATAGCCATAGCTTTGGCAATGAGGGACCCTGTGCGTCCCAATATATACACAGACTCTCGTGCGGCCATACGTGCCTTTGCATCGCGTTCCATCTCCCGAGAGGCTGCGGCCTCTCGGGAGATGGAATCCTCAGAAATAGACGGGAGACAGGATCCTCAGAAATAGGGTGGTTACTGGTTTTCACCTCATTACGTGGTTTCCAGCCCACATGGGTCCGAATATTCTGATAAATCTCCCAAACCCCAATGAGCTTGCTCATAACCGTGCGCGAGATCTTACCCGCCGCGGCGGTCTGGAAGCTTTTGGGGGGCCGGACGAAATTAAGCACAGCGACCCATTACTTACATTCCACGAAATAGTTTCTCACTACCAGTTAGAGCGGAGGAGTTTTCCACTACCTCATCCTAAGCTTAACAGGTCTCAATCGTCGACTTTTAGAATGCTCCAAACGGGGTCCTTTCCTTCGAGGGGCTTTCTAAGTCGCATCGCGTCAAATATAGAACCACACTGTCCAGATTGTGGTGTGCATTTCTGTACATTGGCGCACATGCTCTGGCAATGCCCTGCGTTACGTAACGCACCGTTAAACAAAGAAGCGGACTGGGACAATGCCCTTAAAAGCAGCATACTCTCAGTCCAACTCCAGGCTGTCCAGAGGGCCTGCGAAAGGGCGGAGGACCACGGTCTTTCGGCCCCTACGTGGACGCGGCCAGCGACTACGGACGTCCCACAGGGGGTCCACACGTAGTTCCTCAGGACCAAATAAAGCTCATGTCTGTCTGTCTGTCTGTCTCGTCAATTACGTCCCGATTAACGATAATAAAATCACGTGTGGCGCATACCCGCATTGGATATGCGGGTATGAGCCAGGGACAATACAGAAAAAAAGAATGAAGGAAATAAAGAAAGAGAGAAATAAAGAAAAATTTAGAGCCCTTCCCCTGTCGAGAAAATGGGGGTAAGCGAAGCTTGTGGCAAGACAGCACTGTCGCAGGCATTCCGCTTCGTTTGTCCTAAACTCAGGGTCGGCGGCTCTTCGCTCGAGTTTGGCCTCAACATTGCTCTCCCGCGGCTCTTCGCTGACGTTTCGCCTGGGCTGGCGAAGTCCTCACGCTAGAATCGGACGACAAGCTTTGCATACCCCTATTTTCTCGACAGGGGAAGGGCTGGTGATTTTGTCTGTGGGTCCCACGTTTGACAAGGGTAGTTCAAGGGCGCGTTACAGTTCCCCGAGCCCACAGGCGTATGTGCCATTGACCTTGGACCCTTTCTGCACAATCACCAGGATCGGCCCATTTTTTAGCGTGACCCCACCACCGCCGACACTTGTGAGCCTATAAAGCTTCGTTAAAAAATCACGTGTGGCTCATACCGCGGCCGCACATTTCAGCTCCGCTACCAGAGTAGAGCTGGTGCGGGGAAAGCTGCGCCGGGCGCCGGGTCACGTGACGCGCGGGATCAATTAGCGTCGTTTTGTGTGTCGTGGGGAGGGAAAGGGAAGGAAAGGGGGTTGGCGTCCGCTACGCCTGGCTTCCTTCGCCTCAAATTAGAGATGGGCAAAACGGCTCACTTCAGTGAGCGGCTCGGAACGGCTCAGTACACTGAAATGAACCGGTTCATTTGAACGGCTCACCGGTTCACTTAAACGTGTAACCTGTGTTATGCATATTGTATAGTTATGTAGCTTTGAAAAAAAACGATATATGCATAATTTAATAACCGTGTTATGGGTATTTTCGCTATGTTTAGAGAATATTTTTACATATAATAAAGGCGTGAATTTTTAGTTGTAATGAGACTTTCTTTTCTGATATTGGGGATAAAATGCTTATGTACTGAGACAGGCAGAATGCGACGTACTTTTTTCCGAAAAAAAATGTAACTTCATAGACATTACAGAAGCTTGTCTGTTTGTGTGGTACTTTAAAATCAACTTTCGTCAAAATAAGAACACACAATGATTGTACATTATCTTACAACTTTATTGATTTATTCACTTACGTACGTTCACTATAATATGAGGGAGCTGTAACACCATACAAAATGAATCTAGAAATCATTTCTTGAAGTACAATACAAAAATCATTCGAAAGATCCACAAAACTGCCGCACGTACCTTTCGTTTTTTTGTTTTTTTTTTCTCTTGAGCGCACGCGCGATAATGGCGATCATGCCATCATGCGAGAGGACAAAAGAAAAAAAGAAATAAGTTCTATTACAACACAAGAGCTCATTGGCCTCGTTTTAATGACGTGCTAATGATACACACTCAGATATTGCACTGAAGTGGATGTCATCGGCGACATTTTCATGACTACACTAATTAGCACAAATGAAGACCAGGGCGTGAACTGTACGTTCGCCTGTCGTCTTCAAAGAGAAGGAAGACCATCATCGAAGTGTTATTGGACCAGCGCACGATGTGCGATCGGTGAGATATCGTTCAAACAGCAGCAGGCAACGAACGGTACCCATCCTTACCCAATTAAGGCTTCTTTACTTCTCCCCTCGGTGGCATCGGGTGCCACACCATAGGACGCACAAAAAACTTAAGGGACTGCTGCACACTCTGCGAGCGAGTACAAGTAGCACGAGGCTGGCCACACCGGCCACCATTCGTCGGTCAGAAATCGAAACCTTGAAACCCAGCACAAGACCCGACTCTGACGGAAGGGTTCGGCACGGCTCATTCAACGAGAGAGTACCGGCTTCCTGACTCCGAAAGAACCGCCGCTCACTTACTCAACCACGGCTCAATCGCTCTTCCAAAGAGCGGCTCAAAAGATCCGGCTCGCTCCTGAGCGCTCTCTAGGAATGGTTCCTCACGGCTCAATGAACGAGAGAGAGCCGGCTTCCTCTATCCGAAAGAACCGCCGCTCACTTACTTAACCACGGCTCCCTCGCTCTGCAAAAGAGCAGCTCAAAAGATCCGCTCGCTCCTGAGCTCCCTCGCTCTTCAAAAGAGCGGCTCAAAAGATCCGGCTCGCTCCTGAGCGCTCAGGAGCGAGCCGGATATTTTGAGTCGCTCTTTTGAAGAGCGAGGGAGCCGTGGTTGAGTAAGTGAGCGGCGGTTCTTGCGTTCTTCAGCCGAAGGCTGAAGAACGAAAGGCGACTTTTGCGAGGAGGGGCGGGAGGGCAGTTGCTTTCTCGTACCGCTAATAGATGGCGCGGAAGTCGCACCCAGCAGAAGACCCGGCTCTGACGGAACGCATCGGCACGGCTCACTGAACGCGAAAGTACCGGCTCCCTCTCTTCAAAAGAACCGCCGCTCACTTTTACTGAACCACGGCTCACTCACTCTTTAAAAAGAGCCGCTCACAAGATCCGGCTCACTCCTGAGCGACCCATCTCTACCTCATATTAGTTTCGGCGTCCGGATGGGAAAGCCGCGTGTGCTACGTTCCGCCGAGGAGCAGGCTGAGTTTGAGCAACGACGCCGCGAACTCACTCTGGAAAGGGCTCGTTGTCGACGTGCCGATTCTAGCGTGAGGGCTTCAAAGCCCCGACGAAACGTCAGCGAAGAGCCGCGGACCCGAGTTGCAGGAGCGCGATGTTGAGACCAAACGTCTGCGAAGAGCCGCCGACCCTGAGTTTAGGGCAAACGGAGCGGAACGCCTGCGACAGCGTCGTCTTGCCACAAGCTTTGCTTACCCCAATTTTCTCGACAGGGGAAGGACTGGCGATTTTTTTTATCAACATCTCGGACACATTTTTTTCCAGATCCTAGCCTTTGACAGCTTCGCTGCAAAATAAAAAAGCGTATCCCATGCAATGCGGGAATGGATGTATTCGAAGCTTTCTATGCTGTTTGTTTTGATTGGCGATAATTATTGTTCCGCTAATCGCTTCTGGTCGTAGTGCTCACCACGCTCGTCATCTCCCATATCTACCACGCATTGTTGGTCCGCTTGTCGCTTCTGGGCGTAGTGCTCACGACGCTCATCGTCTTTAATGGCTGCCACGCATCGTTGCCTTGCCTCGCGTCCTCGAGCCAGCATAAATTCGCGGTTTGCACCACGTTTATCTGCGTAGCGAAGACGCTCCTGGCCTGGGTGTCTTCGACGCTGAGTGCACGCTTTGGAGCCATTTTGCTGGTTCGTATTTACTAAGTAACTTAGTACTATCTGTCATAAAATAAAAGCACTGATTTCACCCTCTGCAGCGATTCGCTGGAACTTAAGAGCTTCCGGGCCCAACAAAAAAAGTGTTCTGTGCAAGCATGATGTCGCTGATGTTGATGTCAAGGGCCGACCGTAATGGCGGCACGGACATTTTGTTACACCGGGTTGTGCAAAAAAAGGATTGCCGTAGTCGAATGTGAAAATGTATACACAAATAAAACTGCAAATAATAATGGCTATATTTGGCTACAAAATTTTTTTTCACTTTTTTGTGTTTGGCTACATTTGGGCTACAACTTCTCTAGCTTTTGGCTACGCCGCCTCGTCGGACCTGGCAACACTGCATATAGCCCAAACACAGCGAAGTCGCAAATTTTCAGTAGCCCAAATATAGCCACATAGCCAACTCGTCCGAGTCGACGCCCCAAAAGTTTTGGCGTAGCGCAATTTGGGCTATGTATAGCCAAACATGGCAACACTGCGCAGCTACCCACCGTCGCTGTGCGAGATGGCGTGCTCCGCGCGGCTGAAATCACTTACGACAAGGCGAGCGGGGTCACGTTGTGCGTCAATTTAACACAAAATACGCTCATCATGAGCACTCTGAGCAAAGAAAATGCTGTACTCTACAGCAAGATTACCACCATAAGGATCAATGCAAATGACTATGAAACGGTAGCGTAGGTTACTGCGCCAGAAGACACCAGCAAGGGGGTTATTCATGGGATACCGGAAGAGGAAACGCAAAAGGACATACAAAAAAGTCTCGTGAACGAGCGTTCCTCCAGCATCCTCCACGGGCGAAGGATGGGACAGACGAACATTATCATAATAGCGTTCGAAGGGCAACACGTCCTCCACTACGTCTTCTACAGATGCCGGCTGTACAAGAAAAAACATGAAGTGTACCAGCTCTGCGCGCGCCTCGGGCACAGGGCTGACGTATGCCCAAATCACAAGAATGTGCGATGCCGGGGCTGCCGCGCGGCTAACCCCGGAGAAGACCACAAATGTACGCCGCGTTGCGAGCTCTGTGGCAAGGCACACCAGGCTAGAGACAATAAGTGCAAGGAACTCTTCCGCACACCCTACATCATGAAGAAGAGGCAGTGGGAGCAGCAACTGTAGCGGCAGAGCCGGCCGACGGAGCGAAGAGTCAGCGCCGCCACCGGCAGCAGCAGGAGCCGCTCCAGGTCGTTTCCACGCTTGGGGGCAGAGCGGCAGGGGAGATCCTGCTCAAAGTCCAAGCCGAGGCACGGTGCGAGATCGAAGTCACGCGACCAGCCACGATGGGGCCAGCAGCCGTCACTGAGGACGACGCTGGGGAACACGCCAGACTCACAAAAAAGCCCACGTTAAAGATGACGGCAGGTCCGCCTTAGAATCTAAACTTATCCAAATCCAGGAAATGCTCCATCAGGTTTTAACAGAAAACAGACAGGTAAAATCAGAGATCGCACAGCTTAAAGCTGAAAAAGCTGGTGTTCGCAGTAGAACATCATCTGTTAGTAGCGCTGGGACTTATACTCCTGTTCCTACGCAGAGAGAACCCACAGTAACTGCACAGCCGCAGAAAAGAAGGTCAGAAGAGGCCCCAGAAGGTCAAGGCGCGCTTTTGAAAAGCTAATGAAAACGGTGCAGGCAAACTTTGACATACCCCTTGTCAAAATTAACAGAATTGAACAAAGAACAACCGCATTGGAAAACTCATTTGCAGAACTCAGACCGGCTGCAGGGCCGATTAAAGCTAAGCCATATACCAGCGGCCACCCGAAAAGACCGCTGGAACACCATCCAACGCACATTAGAAATGGCCCCCAAAACCATCCAGTTATACAATTTGGCAATGGAACTGCCTTGGGTTTCGCCGGAAACGGGGGAACTTGCAGCAGTTCCTCGAATATTGGCAGAATTCTAAAAAAGAAGAGCCACCCGACGTCATTGCCTTGCAAGAGACCGGGGGACCGGCAAAATTAATGGGGTATAAATCATTTGCCTCTAGTGGCGACGACTCTCGTGTTACGACCCTGGTGAAGCGCCACTTAACCGTTGTTGTACATGATGTCGCGGTGTCTAACACGGAACACGTCCTCATCGAAATTATATCAACCAACAAAAGTGAGTGCAGCCTCTTTGTGCTAAACGTATACTGTCACAAAAGAGCGCGTAATCAAAGCGCGCGCTGCGTGTCACGCAAGCCAGCGAAAGAAACACGCCGGGCCCGCGGCAGCTTCAACACAGGGGGAGAGCGCATACGGCTCAGTGTACACGTGTGTGTGTAACTACCTTGTGTGAAGAATATATTTTGTTGTGTTTTGACAACTCTGGGTTCTGACTCGGTCTTTGGACAGCAACCGGCGTTCGCTGGCGCACCAGAGGGCCCATTACTAATTGTCCTTGCTTTCGTGGGATTATTTTCGGAAGCTGATAAGTCGGCTTTGGAATTCGGTCCGGCGTTTGCGCCCCGTTCACGGGGTCTGTGACATATACAGTTCGCCGAGAGAGCGACAACGGTTCGGGCCCTCGTTGCGCAAAACATTAGACATAACGAAGCATAACACCATCATCGTTGTTGGGGATTTCAATGATCCGCATCCGACATGGGGTTATCAAAAAGACACCTTTAAGGGGCGAAGCCTGTGGGCGGATGCGCAGCAGCTGGGTCTCACTTTAATGACCGACCCCCAACAACCCACGCGCACGGGTAATTAACAGCGTGTGCGTGGACTACACCTGACCTCACATTCACAAGGAATACACATGAGCCACAGTGGGTTAACACACAAAAAAATTTGGGCAGTGACCAATTTATCATATCCACAACACTAGACAAAGGACCAACTAAAAAGCAAGGGGGAAAGTTTGCAATGGTAGAATGGGACACTTTCAGGCAGATACAACACGAAGACGATAACACTGACACAGAGTCCACCATCATCGACATCGATAAGTGGACCTCAAAATTGCATAGAGCCGTCAAGGAAGGCACTAAGGAGATCTACGAGGAAGCTGGTCTAGAGGCAGCTGACAGCAAACTCCTCCATCTGTAGGGAGCGCGTGGCAGCCTACAGGAACGCTGGAAGAAGCAACGGCATAACCGCAATTTGAGACGGCGAAATGCGAGACTCGATAGACTCGACATCGAGGACCACTCCAATCTCTTATCCCGGCAACAGTGGGAATCCACTTGCAGTAGAATGGAGGGCCAGCTGGGGCTGAGTAAGACGTGGAATCTCCTTCGATGTCTCTTAGACCCGGACAACACTCAAACAGTTCAGAGACAAAAACTTACCAAAATCATACATGGGTACCCAGGGACCACCAGGGAAATATTAAATGAAATTAAAAATCCAGATATTGTCAATTCAGAGAAAGAGACACAGAAAGAATACATAGGTAAAGCGAACCCCTTTTTAGATGAGGACATTACAGAGGCTGAAGTGAGGGCGGAAATTATGCAGTTACGCACGAAATCGGCGCCAGGGCCAGATGGTATCACGAACAAAATTCCACGAAATTTGAATGATGAATCGATCACAATCATCACTAAATATATGAATAAGTGCTGGGCTGAGGAATCAATACCGCAGCAGTGGAAAACTGCACACGTGGTGATGATCCCGAAACCTGGCAAGAAACTCCAAATTGAAAATCTCTGGCCTATTGCTTTAACATCGTGATCGGGAAGCTGATTGAGCACGTAATCCTTACGCGTCTCCAAAATTGCATGGAAGACCGCGGGCTGTACCCTCTCTCTATGATTGGGCTCATACCGCACCTCTCAACGCAGGACGTCCGGCTCCAAATTAAGCATCAGATCCTCGACGCTAGGGGCCGGGATACAGGACTTAAAGCCATCTTGGGCTTGGACCTCACGAAAGCCTTTGATAACATAAAACACAGTGCGATTCTAGAGAATCTCCGGGATTTGGGGGTGTGCCACAAGGCCTACACCTACATTCAGGACTTTCTCTCTAACCGCATTGCCAAAATCACCATCGGGGATCTTCGATTAGAAAATATGGAGCTGGGAATTAGGGGTACACCAGAGGCCCGGGCTCGGTCTGGTCCCCTTTTCTGTTTAATGTAGCAATGATCGGCTAGCCAAAAATTCTAAGTAAGATCAGGGGCCTCAATCAGGCTCTCAGTGCCGACGACGTCACTCTTTGGGTGACGGGCGGCAGCGAGGCGGAGATTGAGGACACATTACAACACGCAGAGAGGGCAGTCGAGAGCTATGCTACCGAGAGGGGACTTACCTGCTCGCCGCAGAAGTCTGAGCTACTGCTGGTGTAACCCCCCCCCCCCCCCCCAAAAAAAAAAAAAGAAACAGCTAGGAGGACAACCCAACATAACACTCACGGCGAACGGGGGCTTGATACCCGTAGTGGACCAACTCAAAGTACTCAGACTCCGGGTGCATGCGGAGGGGAAGAATATGGAGACCCTCAAACTCTAAAGATCAGCACACACCAAACATTACGATAAATAAGAGATTAGCCAATAGACAGTATGGCATGAGGGAGGCCAACCTGATTCACCTGGTGCAGGCCTTCGTCATTAGCCGTATCGTCTATGTGGCACCTTACCTAACATTTGGAGCCGCAGAAAAGAAGAAGCTTGAAGTCCTCATTAGGAGGGCATATGAGCAAGCGATCGGCGTGCCCCTCACTACACCCAAAGATAAATTGTTAGAGCTAGGTATACATAACACTTTAGACGAATTAATAGAGGCGCACACAATATATCAATAGAAGAGGCTGACACTAAGCCCAACGGGACGACACATACTTAGAAAACTACACATACTCTATGAAGAACAGCACGGAATTAAGAAAGACATCCCTAAGCAAATAAGGAAGGATCTCCGTGTCACACCAATACAAATAAACATGCACCCGGAGCATTACAGAGAGCGCCGGGAGGCTAGGGCTCGTTATGTTGAGCACAAGTACCAGGTCGTGGAGGACGAGGTCTATGTGGACGCCGCAGAATATAGGAATCAGGTGGGTATGTCTGTGGTGGTGGTAGACACGGAAGGGGAGCCCCTCGTCAGCGGGACCGTCACCACAGACAACCCTGAAACAGCAGAAGAGACAGCGATCGCATTGGCAATTGCATCGACAAAATCAAAATTTATTATTAGTGACTCAAAGATCGCTGTCTTCAACTTCGCCAGAGGCCGCATCTCCATGGAGGCGCTCAGAATTTTAAAATCATATAGTGACCAGTGACGGCGCCGGACGATCCATGTCATGTGGGCACCCGCGCACTGCACGCTTGCTGGTAACGAGGCGGCTCACACAGTGGCTCGAGGACTTACTCGCCGAGCTAGTGAGCCAGCCCAGTCAGGGTCCAGAGGAGATCGAATGATCACATCTAAGGAAATTACCGATCACTATCGGCTGGGATGGGCCCGGTATACCCCGGCTCACCCTAAATTAACTAAGAAACAGGCAGTGGTGTGGAGGCTCCTCCAGACCAACATGTATCCGAGCCCAGTGTCCTGCAGCCGGTTTTATCCTGGAAATATACAGAATTATGTAAAATATGTAATAATAGAGCGGACCTGCCACACATCTTGTGGGCGTGTCCCCAGGCAGAACAATTCGAGGGCCTCCAAATAAAAGACCAAGGGATATGGGCAGCCCTGCTGCTCAGCGCAGACCACCATAAGCAAGATTGGGCGACCCGACTGGCCGAGAGAGCCGCCGAGATATAAGATATCTCAGCTGTCTCCTAGGTGACGGGGGCAGGAGCGTCTTCGACCCCCGCCCCTCTTTTGTACAACGGGTCAAATAAAGTTGTTCTCTTTCTTCTTCCCGTAAGATGATCGCTTTCAAGATAGAGCCTGCAGGAGCGAGCGACTTTACCTTCAACGCTTCAACGCGAACGAAGCGGCGATAACACAACGCTCACGAAGGTCGCAGCACAGGCCGCACCCTGCCCCATTCGCAGATCACTTGCGAGATATGGGCCTGCGCGTCTCTCTTCAAGCGGAAGCGGCGAAAACACAGTGCGCAGAGCCATAAACAGTCGGCACTCTCTGTCTGCCTGGCAGATTGCTTTCAAGAGACGGTCCGCATGGCCGGGCCAGAGCACGCTTGATCGGCGCGTGCCGCCGCCGGAGTCCTTTAATCACAGTTCACAGTGGTTCCACACGGATGGACAAGACGCTAAAGAGCGATAACGGCTTATGATGATCCGAACGTTATCAGCGAACCTGTGGCCGCCACCTGCAATACTTTGCTTGCGTTATCAACGCACCTTGCGCCGCTGTCCGCACCAGCTCGTGTCACCGTTGCGCTGTCGTTTGTACTTGCTGGCCGGATCAAGTGTCGTAACACTGATAATGACACTGGGCTGTGTGGAGATGAGTAAGTGCCTCAATGCTTACGCATACTTAGACCAATCCCAGAGAAGCTTGTGCATGACTCTTTTTTTTAGTTAGATGAATATGACATAATTTGTGTGCCGTTTTTCTGCCACGCCTTTTTTTGGGGGGCACGGCTTTCTGCCAAAGCTTTCTGATTGCGGCGGGGTCACACAAAGAGCTAAGCAATCCTTTCGCATTAATAAATTACGTTAGTATCTTTCATTTTGGGAAGCAGAGGATGCAATCGGCAGATAACAGTACAACATGCTGTGTCTTAGTTTGACCCGCGTAAAGCAGCGGCCAAGCGAGCGGAGCGCCGAGAGGTGTAGCGTAAACAGCACAGTAGCCACGAGTAGCATGTGTCGACGGCAAGTAAACGTACGCCACCACAAGCCACCGCCTTCTAGAGCACCCGCCATATTGACTGCCGCCGGCCATAGTGACCAACCACTTTCGCAGCCGTCGCTAGAAGGACTTTGTGGAGCCTCCCGGCCTTCTCCTCCTGCGATGAAAGAGCTTTCGTAGGGAGCAATAAAATGAGTTGCGTTCGCTGTAGTGCGACCAGCGCACGGACACAGATGACGCACAGGACACACACGCACCTCGGTGCCCGTGCGCTGAATGCGCTGTACACTTTCCCGAACAAGACCAAATGACAACAAAGAAGTGAACACATCATAGCAGCAAAAAAAAAAAAGAACACTGTGTGCCACATCATTTCTGTCTTCGAGCATTCGGTCCACTTAGACAAAAAGATACAAGAAAAATAGCTCGACAATTAAGTCGATCGAACACGTATATGGCAGGTGTACCTTAGTAGTCATGATTTATTTTGCTTACTATCTACAATAAAATTGCTACATTTGCCTTGAAAGATGTATTACCATCACACCCTTTCATATACAGACGCTACAGGAGGCAAACCTTGCGAGTACATCGACAAGGGCACATTCCTCGAAGGACCTTCGGCGTCCAATGATGGGACAATCAAGCAATCTTGCTGCGCCCATAAAACGGGTAGAATAAACTTCGATGATTTGGGAAATTAAAAACACTTGTCAGAAATTAGCGGCCCTTGTTACTGATGTCATAGATGACAGCTTGTGGGCTTGCCGTTATCGTTATAGAAATCATTGAGGGCGTCCTTGCCGCTGCTGTATTGCATAAACTCCACTTTAGAATCTCGTAACGTCGGGACTACGTGCGACACCTCACTACCGTTGGCATTCGGAACTTCGTCCTTGGGGTCCTTCTCTTTTGTCGCACGTCGACCTTCGAACATGAGTTTGTCCAGTCTGCCCGTTGGAGCTTCGCAGAAAATGAACATGAAGTAGCTGATTAGGAAGCTCCAAACGAGTACGGAGAAGAAGAACGAAACCTGGAAGAAAAACGGAATAGAGGACATCGCGTGAGAAAATAAAAGGCAAGTATTAAACATACAGTTCCACAAACTTTGTTAACAAACAATTTATTCAAACAGCGTCTTCCATGCCCACTGTAAACCTATCCACAAGAAAGGAGTACATGTAATGTGCAGAACACAAGTAACACAGGCGAGGAAATAATTTCGTAGCTTTACGTCACATATCGTCAACAGCTGAGCAAGCGTGAAATTTTTGCAGCACATGGCGCATTTGTAGGCCTTACAACTCCTGATGAACATCAGTTTTGAGCTTGGTAATTTATACCTACTATATGGCATAGTGAGCTCTTTCAAACGCGACCATTGCTGCTCAGATGGACAAACACACTACCGAGCTACGCCTCCTTTAACGCCACGCGCGAGACCAAATTCAGCTCCGATAGCGCCATGCGTTGCGCGACAACGGCACCATCTGCGCAGGCAATGCGTGCACGGTCCAGTAGTTACTTATTTCCTCTACACAACGATACCAAAGTAAGGAGCGTGGGTTGTATGGTTGCAAAGGTATAAGTGATGACGCTATAAACATGTTTTCGTTACATCGACTTCAGCAAGTAACCTCCTTTGACACTTCTTAAAGACGTTTCCTGTCAACAACCAAACAGTGTGTTTCTGCTGTTATTATATATAGTGCGTCTCATTGATGCGAAAGCATCAAACGGCCCATTGAGCGAAAAAGCCAGCGCCTGGAGCAGGAAAGCGGCACCTAAATTCCCATTGGCTGCGACGCCACGTCATGTCCGTGCCTCGACGGAGCAGAGTGAGGGAAAAGAACACCTGCTGCCGCGCCCGGTGTTACTTGAGTGGAGAGGGTATCACCGCGACGCCGCATCAACCTCGCTTTAGGAAGCCTTCTTGCCGCGCGTTCCTTGTCGCGCGTTCCTCGTTATAACTTCGCCTCGGTGATCGCTATAAAGAAATTAATCTATGAAAAGAAAAGTCAAAGTGACGCCCGAAAGGCGAAGCATCAATTGCGATAGCAAATTAGTGGACAGCTATACGAAGTTTTATCGGCCGTGAAAACTTGCGCACATTGGCACCTAACTAAATGAACAAGCAAGCTGTCACGCGGGCACAAGCAAATATGAACACATCTCACTTGACGACCGCGGAAACTCGCTGCTAAAACGCTGGAGTGAGACGGATTGTAGAAAGTGCACTCTTTACATAATGAATTACAGATAATGCTACCGAACCGTGAAATATTGTTTCTGCCTGGGGATAATGAAAACTGAGGCTGCCATTGCCCCTGTTCACTTACAATGAAGAAATGCGAGTAGTACATCCGTTCCCGGGATATGTGCATTGCGAGATGTGCGAAGTGACGGCGCGCTTCCTTCCCGCTTTCCTCCCTAGCGTGCGCGAGATTCAGCCGCGATCGCCGGCTCACCCTCGCACACTTTCACTCGCACATGCAGCCTACGGCGCGCGGCGACGATTTTATCGTCCTTGGACTTTATACGGAACTTCGCGGCGACGGCGACGCCTACCTTTGGCAGATGTGAGCCGGAAGTGTCCATGTAATTGCTATCGCATAAAAGGACGAACGAAAACTAGGTCGGCTCGCCTCCTCTGTGTAGTGCAGCGAAAGCTATGGGCCGCGCCTGCAAGCTATAAAAGCAAACGAGAACAAGGGCTCCTTCATTGTCCGCCTGTATTCGCCCTCTGCGGGACGCTGATTGAATGGATGCGCCACCGAAGCCTTATACTCTGTTTCAGTATTTCCGTGCAGCACTGTGGAAGGTACAAGCCTCTTCGACCAATAAGGAGCGCGAACACATTTTAAATGTATCCTTCCGCGCCCTGTCGTCTGCTAGCGGCGAGCGCGGCAGCGCGGAAGCATCTCCGACGACAGTACCCCTTACCAATCTCTCTGGACGGGGTGCAACGCTACGTTAGTCGTATTTGGCGACTCATGGCGTCCAAATTAAATTATAGCCTTTATTATTATTTGATAAGTTACGGACGCAATGTTCTCACTGGGCGTGCAAAATCGCAGTGATCATACCTGCCACACTTGCGCTCCGGCGGCTCGCGCTCGACGGCCCGTTGCTCGCGCTCGTGGCTCCCGCTCCAGCGGCTCAAGGTCATTGTGACGTGATGAATGACCTTGGGAGACAGGGCGTAGTCAAGCTTTCGCTCTAAAGCGAAGCAAGTTTGTCTAAGAAAATATCAGCTCTAGCATGAAGAGAAGCCTTCAATCCGCCTTTTTCACGGCGCTACGGCGCATGCGCCCTACCCTGGCGGATTAGTCGCGAAACGTTTTGGAAGGGTCGCGCGCGCGGCCGTGCGGCCCCGTCTCGGGGAAACGTCCCCCGAAAAAAAAAATGCGCTCACACGTGCGCTACTGCAAGTGCAAACTCGTGCTGTGTACCTCGTTGAAACTTCACTGGTAGCTCGACGTCGGTGCGGTACCGAAAACGTGCGTAGCGTAAGACTGCAACTCCACTTTTAACAGAAAGCGGTGAGGGCTTCATCTAGACTGCACAGGGAACCACGTAGTTGCCGCCTTACATTGATGGCTGTAATAGCAAATTTATCGATAAACCCTTGCGTTACACTTGGACGACACTTAAAACCACGTTGCTGACGAAGACTTCTTGCAGCGTCGGTCCTCGCTTGCTGGTAGTGGCAGCGTGTGCCCGACTTCACGTACTCGTTCAAGGCGCGGTAACACTGGGTCGATACGAGACCGACAAGACGCGCACGCCTACGATTGGCCGACCATTCAGCCCTGTGTCGCTGAGACCATTTTATCATACCAGGCCTACAAGACGTAACCGACGAGCGCGAGTTGTCGTACTGCGACGGGCTTTCTTGTCGACGGCACCGATAAAATCAGCGTGCCGACCATCATTCCACCGAACCCCGCGCGATCGGCCGTCGAACCGATAACGCGATAGCCGCAACGGCTTCGTTAATATATATAAATAATCGCGCTCAAAGTGAGTCAAGACATGCCTACGAAGTTGAAATGTACAAGATTCGACGCTCTTAATCCGTGCACATAAGTTTGAGCCAATGTTGATCCTGTTCAGCGAAGGTTAGGCCTGGCGCCGTCGAGTTCGCGCACCTGCTACCGGCGGACCGGTACTGAAAAGTAAGCAAGTTATGATGAAGGAAACTGTTTTTATAGTCCAATTCTAGCCTTAGCGATTTGAAATAAACTACCCTTCACTTCGATCGCCGCGTACACAATAAGCTGCAAGCGGGGACACAGCGCTGTGCCCAACGCCTGTGCCAACATCTGTACGTCACCGTTCCCGTAGGCTGCCGGTCGTATTCGCAACGTAGATGGGTGGGTTTTTACGTGTTGGCATGCTGACACATTTCTTAATTCCTGAGATGTACTCTTTATCTCTGCGTCAAACCCGAAACAAGAGACGGTATACATTCGGTACAGCAGCATAAACAGCTGCTTCGCTCAGTTATATACCCACGGTGTCAGCGATGGCATCCGCGTTTTTGCAGGAGAACACGGCCTTTAAATGAGCGCTTATGCGAGAACAGTTTACTCTAATAATGTTTTATGACACGCGCAAACTAACTATCGCGAAGTTAAAGAAAAGTGAGAATCAGTAATAGATTAACAGCCCAATATTTGTAACTGGATCACAGCCGCCATTGTTTAAGTGGCTTAGCCGCCCATACTGACTCGTCTCACGATGGAACAACGCGGCTCATATGAGCAGATATGTGTGTTTTATTCTACGTTTCCACATTCTTTCATATCAACGCCTTTTTATACATGCACCTTTCCCCCATTTTTTGACGCTAACAACGATCTGGGGCTGCAGATGCCGATGTAAACAAGTGCATCGCTTTGCTAAATCCGACGCGGAAGGCTGCGCACTCGAAAACATCTTATTTATGCGAAATGTCTAAAGAATGTGTAAAAAGAATTGCAAAAAAAGCGAGGTGCAAGTGCAGGAGTTAGCGCCAACAAACTCCAAAGCAGCCGCTACGGCAGAGGGAACTCAGCGTGCCTTTATCGACCGCACTGTAAACAAAACAGCACACTCAGGCCTGCTCACCTTACATGCTGGTGAGTGCTACATGGCTTCAAGGAACGACATGCTGCCCCCCAGAAGCCATTAATAATTATTCGCGATCCACGAAACGCACAACCGATGCGCACTTAACACGGGCGCAGGTTCACAAATGAACCGGCGAAAGCCCCAGCACCCTACCAAAACGCTTCCAGCGGCGCGCGGCAGAGGGCAGCACAGGAAAATGAAAAAGGCGGATTAAACATTTTCCGACAAGACCACTTGTTAAGGCCATTAAAACAAGCCGCGGGTTTCGAACACTGGCACTGCATCTCGCTTCGCAGTAAACTGCGCTCGATGGCCACGTAGCCTTGGCTCTGTTGCACGGAACTACTGAAACAGAGTATAGTCGTGCACAATGGGCGATACGCTCCTCCCTTCTCTGGAAAACGCAGGCGGCTCTCGTCCCCGATCGGCTGACACTAGCCCTAACTGCCGATCTTAGCTGTAGTGCCCGGAGTCAGTGAGACGGATTGTAGCAGGTGCACTCTTTACATAATGAATTACAGATACTACCATCGGACCGTGACATATCGTTTCTGCCTGGGGATAATGGAAACTGAGGCTGCCTTTGCCCCTGTTCACTTACAATGAAAAAATGCGAGTAGGAACATCCGTTCCCGGGATATGTGCATTGTGAGATGTGCGAAGGGGAAGTGGACAATGTACACGCCGAAGGCCAGCCGGCTGAGGGGCGTGAAGGCACTCCATGACAGGAACTTGCATAGGAAGCCTGCGGCATCAGAATAAAATATGAACAAATTCTCCACAGACTCGAGTAAACCTTTGGCAATCGTGGTTCATAGCTGCTACACTACGCTTGTAGTTCTTTACTTCGAATCCTTCTTATCTATGTACTATAATCCAAACTTGCAAGACACTGAACTTCCGTAAGAATAAGTTATACTCGGCACCTTTTTATGTGCTTGAGCTTTATTATCACTACGTATACCAGTGAGTCTAGATTTACGTGCTGCTTCTAGAGTGGCGGTGAGCAGAATACGTGGAGGAGTCGTACGACATTATTACAGGGTCCCGGCACTGCTTATATTTAGCACATAACATCGAAGACCTATCACGCGTACCAGAAAGAAGCAATGGATGGATGGATGCAATACTTTAATGACAGCCCTGAAGGTACGCATTTTTTTACATTTCTTGCCTACGATAGCCGCATCGAACTCAGGAAACCCAGAATCATCACGCCGCATACACAGCTCTCGCACTATAGAAGTAATACACTGCGGCGTAATTTTCCCAGCGAAGTACGACGGCACAATATTTCATTGTTATAAAAAATTGGCCGTTGTGATTGTCGAGAAGTTGAGCGCGATAATATTAAAAAAAATTGAGTACCGGTCCGGGACAGTGGCCTTGGTAAACTCGGCGGTAGTGCAGTTCCACTCCACATGAAAGCTGGGATAGTGCGAAGCAGTAATTCGCCGGTGTATTCCTTGTGCTTTCCTTGTGTTTATCTTGTTTTATCCTGTGTTTATCCTGTGTTTAGCAATCCATCATTCGTTTTGACATCTGTGCGACACAATGGTGGGAAACCGCCAGGCACATGGAGCCAAACCAACACGCACGTGGAGCCAAAGCCTTTGCTGCGCGTGAACACGACGACATGAGGTCAAATTACAAGATTTTCACAATTTGCAAGAGTTTCTGCTAATTAATTCGGTTAATGCTTGATTGTTCCTAACTTTTACATTATTCTAAATCATCTTAGTTTATTTTGAACCGGTTTTGATCAATTCTGCACTTGTTTTGACCCTGTTTCGCGCGGGACCACGACACATGAGATCACATTACACGCCGTCCGCCTGGACCATAAAGTCTTTCGTACTTATAAAAGGAATGACAAAGGTCTTTCGCACAACCTACAGGTATGAATGTAACCGGCGCTGCATCCCAATTCCTAATTTACTCCAGTGAATTTAGTGAAACACAACGATGAAGCTTCTTGCTGCCCTCGGGTCACGGTTAAAAGCTGATGACGACATAACAGTGCACCATGGTCGTAACTCATCTCTTTATGTGCAGCGGCGCTCAAGGAATAACAACGGGAAGGAACAGTTGTAAGGAAATGTGCCTGGCCTATTCGTGACCTTAAAAAGAACAAACACAGAAAAATACCGGGCCATGGCCTCCAGGCAGCGATGCATAATTACAATTCCCGTTCAGCGTGTATAGCCCTGCAGTGGTAGAAGACCATGAACAAAAGGAAGTCGTCTTGGGCCGACGTGGTTTGCTTAATGAAGACGTCTTCACCATTGCAAGCAAGCGCTCACTGATGTGCGGCCCATGGGTCCCACTTATGCCCACGCGCACTGAGGAAGCACGTCTGCTCTCATGAAAGCGATGCAGCGTTGTCGAAGCTAAAACTGGTGTTCAAGACTGAAGTTCTGGCATCGTGCGCACTTTTTGAATAGTTGGTGATTGACGAGAGCCCGTGTAATAGGCAGACGCGTTATCTAACAATAATATAACCAGAGCTCTATAGTGCTAATCATAGAACCAAATAAACAATGAAGTCAAGTGAAGTGTGAGGGAGCTTCACTATTTACTTTTTCTTTATTATTACTTAAATATAAAGTTAAATGTTACTATAACTTTCAAATTCTTAATAAGGGAAAAAAATAAATGTGGAAAAAACGCAAACGACAAAGTCAAACTAAGAATCAACGCGTGGCACATGTGACATGCTGAGCTACGGCGACGGTTGTTCATCCATACACTATTCTTGTGCGTAGTATACATGTTTATATAGCCTAGCGCTGGGAGGTTTAGCCAGCGCCATGCTCCGCCAAGGCTGAAAACATGGAACGCCCACCAATACGCGGTTATGTGACGTAGAGCACCGCACGCGGGAAGCCTAGCTGGTTCACATGATGCGATTTTCATCTCACTGGAAGTGTGATTTCAGTTGCACGTGACGAAAATCGCCGTCGCAGGTGTCGACCCCACCCTCTGCGACTTCCATCAACCAGTTGGTCGCATGTCGTACCGATCGACGCCATCGCTGAGAGTCGTTTCGTCGAAATTGCGCTGAGAGTCGCGAGAGCTATTTCGCGGTTTGTTGTGAGGAATGGCGTCTGTCACTCAAGAAGCCGGATGGCCGAAGACGCCGCCAGAAAGCAGGGGCTGGCCACCGTCTGAGAAAGGGGAGGCCTGGGGGTTAGTCTCCCAACCCCCGCCGCCCCCAGACCCCATCATGGACACAATAAAGTTTTATCTCTCTCTCTCTCAACAAGCCCTGAACAGTGCTACTAATTGATTGAAGCCGTGGATTTCGCAAGCGGTACGTACCATCAACATCAACACGCGAACAAGGCAGATAAAAACTCGTAGGTCAGATTCGGTTCTGTGATTCTATGCATTTGTGACACGCTGCGTTGCTTATCCAGCGACGTTTTTTTTTTTTTTTTTTTTCTTACAAGCGAAGCTTGTTTATGTCTAGCCTGAACGTCCGCGTCTGTTCTCAGAACCTATCGTCATCAGCAATGGCTCGAGCGTCGTCGTCTTCTTCCCCAGCTGGCACGTTGGTGCCCCTCGGCGCCACCCACAAATGCGCTCGTGCCACTGCTCCCGCGTTCGTCGTCGTCGTCTTCCACAGCTGGCTCCGTTGCCGCTCATCATTCCAGCGTAGAATTTCACTTCTCTTCTGTCGTCGGAATAGGGAGCGCGTTTACGGCGGTATGAGCCATTCATTGCCTTACGTGACGGACAGATTTAATTTTGAAACAATTTCATTTTGAAGAATTGTAAGCGGCAATGGCGGGCGGATGCTGCTAACCGCGCCGACGAGCAAGCCCGAGACATCGAATGCAAGCGTTTTTGGTTCGACAACTTGTCCCTCATCAGTGTGACCCGCTCCGATCAACAGCGACACAATGCCTTGGAAGTGTTGAATGAACATTACGCTACTAGTGGAGAAGACCTTGGTGAAATTAGAGTTTGCGGTACGTGTAAGGAATCTTTAATCAAGGAAAAACTGCCTGCGTTCAGCACTGTGAACGGGTATGTATACCCTCCATTTGTTGTGAAGGTCGCAGTCTGTTTGTGTCGGCTTTCACGGGTATTTCTCCCGCTGAATTAAAGGCCAACTACAACGACATTCCACTTGTGCTAAATTACCGATGAACGCTTAGCATATACTATCAGTGTAAGCTTGGAAAATCCGCGGGGCTGGTAACTGTGTAATTTTGATATTAGCAGTCTTTAACTAGCGCCTAAGCAGACGACGCGTGCACCTGGCGGTAAGCAGTAGCGACGCGGAAATGGCGAACGTTTTAGAACCGTACACGACTGCTGATCTCTCAGCCGCGTCTAGGCGCCCAGGCACGTCACTCGTTCAACATGTGAAAATTGATGGGTGTCTCTCTCGGCGTACTTTCTCGTTGCGCACGCGATTTGAGCTGTTGGAAGAATGCCGACGCGTTGCGTGGCTGCTGGGTGCTCGAACACGAACTGGAACACCGAGCGATGGCTGTGCAGTGCACAATGCTGCATAGAGGAACGCCGAACACACATTTCCTGTCCCAGCTTTCAAAGCACAGGCCTGCACCGCGCCGTAGCAGGCAAGTGGGACGCGTACCAGCCGACACGCACAAAGCATGCAAACTGCTGTTGACGTAGCTGCACAAGCTACATTTCAGCAGCACAGTCACTTACCCGTGCAAGATCTGCTTGGCAAACGCTTTCTCGGGATTACTATAAGTACTGTAAGCCGCGATGCCGCATGAAAACCAAACGTAAGTTGTATTAGGGGAGAATATTCTCGAGCGATCGTTTCCGGTAGTGCATCGCCATCGAGTCATTTCGTGTGTCCCTAAACCGGACGCGTCGAAGTAGAGGAACGAAAGCCTTACTGACACAGCGCCAGAAACGCTGTCAGCTGGAACGGCATTCACCATTTGTCACACAGTTGAACGCGACGCAGCGGCCATGGTGTAGATGCGGCGGCAAGCCATGTAGGAATGGGATGCCGCCAGAGTGAAATGGGCGGAAGTTTATCCCGGCCGGAGGGCGGCCTGTCTGGGCGTTAGTTTACGCGCACTTTGCTCCGAGCCCACGGCCACCCTGCACTGTTCAGAGGTCGCTACGACGTTTTCATTTTTCACCCCAGCGTCGCCGACATCGGCCGCTAGAGAGGTGATGAAAATGATACGCCATTCCAAACGATAGTGGTCATTTCGTCGCTCCTCTGAGTGTTATGCCCTGCGTATGCGCACTTTCGACGTTTTCGCAACTCAGGCACTCTTGCCCCGGGATAAGCGATCGAAAGTGTCCCGGCGAATGTATGCAGCGTCCCTCCAGTTTTGCTTCCACCACTCGTTAGGCTGTGTGTTCTGGCGCTGCTGTCTACTCTGCAAAGATTTAGCGCAGGGTGCCTATAAGGTAGACCTCTCTAGCCCGGCCGTGACGAGCCTCAGCTACTCATCATCATTTATCACAGATGGCGGTAGTTTTATCTGTCGACGAGTCCGGTGTTTACAGCGTGCCAGCAGCGGCCGGTAAGTCGGATGCGTCATGCCGGAGGCACTAATATCGCTAAAATTTTACTCTGCGCTTTAAACGTGACTCGCAGCAGCGCGGCGATCAGTTGTTGCCGCAGCGCAAGCGCATAACTGCGTGGCGAGCGGACTCTCTGTTGTTTGTCTAAGGCGCAAACTCAACGTGCTCGCGTCAGTGAACCCGGCGGGCTGTTAGTCCTCCAAGCTATCGCGCGATGCACCCTGTTTCAGCGGCTCCGGCGTGTGATAGGACATGTTCTATTCCCGCTTCAACCACACTACACTCCATGGGCCGGTATTTTGTAGCGATGCCTTTCCGATGCTATTGCCTTTTCGCGCTTGGTCAGTGGTCAGAACGACGGTCCGCTCACGTTATCAAAGGGATCAGCCGGCCGTGAGCGGTGGATGATAAGACGTATAGAATAAGGCATAAGGCAGCGCTACAAAATACCGGCCATGTAGAGCGTCCTATTTTCGCCGACGTACAGAGAGAGAGAGAGAGAGAGAAATAGAAGAAAGGAAAGGCAGGGAGGTTAACCAGACGCACGTCAGGTTTGCTACCCGGCACTGGGGGAAGTGACTATAGGGATGAAAAGAGAAATAGTGGAGACAGAGGGAGCACAGATGCGCGCACACTTGAAGGTTCGCACCAATGCCGCGCGACAGGCTGCTCGAGGCACTTTACGTGTATTCGCGTGCTTTTAAAATTTGAAGTGTCGGGCTTTACGCCTTCCCAAATATTCAGAGGACGTCTATACATAATTACAGCACACGTGCCGCGATAGACGAATCAGGCTAGCGCCAAGTTTGAAGTTCACAACACAAATTCCATTCCATGTTCAGTAATTCGACACCGATCATTTGCAGCTTCCTTCAGGTGCAGACGTGAGCCTTCGGGTTGGTGCTTCTGCTACGTTTGATACAAGAATATGGCTAGGAGCAGGCACCGGTTATGCGCATTTACAAGCAATAAACACACATCATTTCTTCAGAATCTGACGCTAAGCACGGGTAGCGCGAGGGTCTCTCAGCGCTGACCAGAAGAATTCGCTGCAGTCCAATTCCGAAAACTGCATATGCGATGACCATAGCTATATGGACTTGTTGATAAGTTATCTTGTAATATAAATAAAATTAAGTCCTCTTGATAAGTCTTCTTGTAAATTAATTATATAAAGATAAATTCTCTTGTAACGCATATACAAGGCACACGAGACAACACACAGCGCTGAACGACCAGCTGCGAACAGCTGTTCACATCTGCCATGTCTCCTGGCACTGAACTTCAGGAACCGCTGTTGCGCACACTAAAACAAACTTAAATTTCAACGCGTTTTAAAATTACAAATACGCGCAATATTTCATGCTATTAAAACTGTTCAATAATAGATGAATGCACAGTTTTTTTTTTCATTGCATTTGAAAAATTATGCGGCTTATGCCACAAAATCGGGCAGCAAGCAACCCTGAGCGCCGCACCAGTCGCATTGTTGAAATCGCCATCGTGGGAAATGAGCCCTCCAAAAATCGCATTGCGACGAGTGCGACGGCACCGATTTCTTTTTTCGCTACAGTCACCGTATGTCTAACAGCCTTGATGCGGACGTTGTGGGTTGAGCTACCACCGGCAGTTTTTCTCACTTCCATTTCCTTTTTTCAAATTAAAGATATTGCCATACGCACATTGTTTTGCATATCACCAGTGGCCGTTTATGATCGTATAATCACCGTTATCAAGTTACCCCCCGGCGCAGGACGCGCCTACTTCATTCGAAACTTCGCATGCATTGCCGTTCAAATTACTTCCTTACTCATGTTTAGGAAAATAACAGCGCTATAGACAGACAAGGACACAGGCAAAGAAGAACACGACACTGGCTTCTTTGCCTGTGTCCTTGTCTATCTAGCGCAGTTATTTTCCTAAAGATGAATTCCCATTAACTCGCCCAAGTTTCTCTTCTATTACTTTCATACATCGTAGTTTTATGCAATGAAGCACAACAGTAACTGGAACGCCAACGCATTTCTTCGCAAAGTTCGGGAATTAATATCTAAAAACTGGCGTCATCCGGAGAATTCGTTTTAAGTGGATCCACCTTGCCACCTCCACGGCTAGAATTTGTTGCAATATGGGTCATAAGGTAATTACTGAAAAATGTAATTAGTGAATTTTTGGTAATTAGTCGATATGCATTTTTTGTGCAAGTATATATAATGTCCGCCTTTTCGAGTATACCAGCTCATTAACAAGAATTGTGCTATCGGCCACAGGCATTTTAATATTTCTGAAAGTGTTCGCTGAAACACCCAGTAGGTGCATAATTTTATGTGTGGTTCTTTCATTGCCACATTTGTAAAGAATATAATAGCCCACTGTGCTGAGTGCTGGCCGTTTGATGGTTTGGACGGGGGTTAGGACCGGCATTTAGTTGGCTTTCTGAATGAATGACTAAAACATTTAGTGCAGTGTAAGAAACATACCCTAATCACCTAAAATTTACACTGTGCTATCTCGATTGCGTATGTCAATAAATCTTGGTAGTCTTTTGGAGCGAACTTTCAAGCCTATATTCTTCACAGTATCTATAGGCGCAGTACTAGCATCGCTTAAACAAAAGAATGATTTGTTCTAAGTGTTTTCGCGAATAGGTACGGGCTCTCGCAAATACCTCCTCTTCCAGTGGCACAAGCGAGAGTGATCCAGATGAGACAAATGGACCACAGGATGCGGTCGAAAAAGGCTGTGGACAGATTGCCGAACTCGGTCGTGGGGTTGTCGGTGCGGTACCATGCTGTCTTCATAAAGATACAGCAGAGCCCACTTGCGACAGCAAGAAGCCACGCTGCTATCTGGAACATCTGAAAAAAAAAAAACCAGGTCGTTGCGTGAAAAAAAAATCATTGCTGTTCTCTTTGTTCAAAAGCATGAAAAATGCTTTCTATGTGCGCACTCGGAGTTCTGTTGTATTTCCTGTTTAAAAACTTCAATATGCAATTCCATGTGCGTGCCTGTAGGCGTAGCCTGTATCTGCTATACAGATATAATTTTTTGCGCAGACGCGATGTGGCGGCTAAGCTTATGTGGTGCTATGCAACGGAGTGTGAGGTCACTAGTTCGATTCCCGCATGCGTCGAACACGTATTTCCCAAAGTTGTGTGAAGCACAACCTCGTGCCTTCGATTACATTCTTCGGCCGCCGCATCGATTTGAAAGGGCAATTCAATGTATACTATGTACGCTGAAGTTCGGGACATTTCGTTGAGTCCTCCTCTCTACCGCAAAGCAGTGCACCGGGTTTTCCCCCATCACTTTACTAGGATTTCTAATGTAGTGATGATGATACTAGGATTTTCACCATCCTGGGATACTAGGATCACTATTTTAGGTTTTCCCCATCAATATACAGGGATAACGCAACCGTGACCTAGGTCCCTGTGCTCGCACAGTGGCGGCGTAGCTAAAAAAAAACTACTCACGTTATCTTGACTACAAAGCGACATTATATAGTCTAAAACATATCGGTCATTTCTTGGCGCAATTGCGTGTAGCGAGATGTTTTTGTCTATGCACTCAAAAATGAAACTCTGAAAAGATCTGCACGCACCTTAAATACGCGCTCTATGGAGCCAAATGAAGCAGATACCTACTATGTACAGCCACTTTTATGTTCGAATTCATGCATTACTACGTCAGCAAGTCGTTCATGTCTGCAGAATATTTGTCGTTTTGCATAAACTCCCAGTGTTCAAATTTTGAGAGCTTTGTTAAAACTGAAATAAATGGACGCAGACACCAGTACCGATACATGGGGGATGCGTGGATAGTATGCACTGGGATGGGCTCTTAATACATTTGAGGTGTGTTGATGGCATAGTATCGTTTATTTTAGAGCTTAGCCGGCCGTTCCTGCGTTGAGCTTCGGCGTTCTGCCTCGGCGTAAAATAGCACAGCGAAGAATGAAAGAGCGAACGCGCAGCGGGTGATGAAAGGCGGCGATAGCGAACAAAGGGCGAGAATGAGAGTATGGCGAAAGCGTGGGAAGAAAAGCGTAGTGCCGCGAAAGACAGGCGACGACCGCTGCAAGATGGCGCCAAAGTAGCGCGCCGTCGTTTGTTCACCGATGACATGTGGCAACCGCATCCAACAATACCATATATGGAAACAAAGCACTGCATAAGTTGAGGTCTGTCCGCGGCGGCTGCTGTCAATCACGCCCGCTGGTCACCCACGCGCTGCCTCTCGTGATCTCCCGATTAGCGATGCAGTCGCGCAACACTTTTCTCCATTTGCAACGTGCCGCACGAGAGATTGTTCGCACCAGCCAATATATCGAGAAATGAAAACGCGTATAGAGGTTATTTGTGAAGCAGGTCACTGACCAAGGTCAAAATGAAAATAAAATTCATTTTATTTTCATTTTGACCTTGGTCAGTGACCTGCTTCACAAATAACTATGCTTTTACCTGACCAGACCGTATTCCGTCGAACTCTTGACTACATTGCGTATAGAGGTGCGCTCAAACTTGGCATTAGGGAGTATCGTAATAATCGGTGATTTTTTTCATTTTACAACTGCGTTGTAATTATATATGCTAAGAGATGAGTGTTTTTCATGGTGTATATTGAAGCTCGTTTCTTCTTCTTTTTTGTATTTATATATGCTAAAGGATGAGTGTTCTTATGTTGTATGCCGATGGAAGACAACTGCTGCCATGTGAGGGTCTTGCGACATTCTGTATGTCACAGCTTTTCGCCTCGAGGACCACCAACAAGATTGTTGAAAAAATAAAAACATTCTGTATTCTGTATTCTGCGCTGTAGGATCCATTTTCCCGACTACATTCCAGTTTTATGCCTCTGTGACTAGATATTTGCGGAAGGTGCCGTTTCATCGCTACTTTTCAGCTGGTGGCAGTGAAGTCGTTGCTTGTCCATGTCCAGAATTTCTGCCCAAGTTTGTTATGTAGACTTCAAAGCACAATAGCTTGTCAATGGTAATCGAGAGCCTTTAAGTAAAATAAAACCCATATATTAACATGAATGTTTGTTTCCAGTGCAAGATTTTAGTTTCCAAAATCATAAATCTATTGAAATGGTTTTAATTGAAGCGAAGTTTAAAATAATAACGTATAAAACAAAATCGTAACGTCGAACTTTGCCTGCAATAAAAAAGCATTCAAGACTGCTAATTCGGCACTTCTGTTGGGTAAATTCCTGTTATTTGACATAAGGGTCATTGCATTGGATATTACAGATATTTTACATTAGGGTCACAATGTATCAATCTGAATAAAACATTGTCCAACAACAAAGACATACGTACCTGTGTACCACAGGGCTCAATTTTAAGCCCACTGCGTCTTCTCTTGTACATCAGTTATTTATTCAAGATCTTACTTGCTCCCTCACTTTTAATGCAGGTAAAATACACATGGGCACGTGGTATAGGCTCCATGTTAAAATATGCAGACGTCTGATTGAAGGAGCTGTGAAATTGGTGGAAAGTGAATAGCCTTGAACCCTAATGTGCAAAAAAAATAACTCATCCAGGTTGCTACTATTATTCAGCATGGAATAAGATAACTGACGCTGAAACTGTTTTCATCCATCCGCAATACTCCACTTAAGCAAGTAGATTCAGTTTGCTTTTAAGGTGTTGCTTTTAATGAGTAAATAGCATGGACTTATTCCGTTAACAACATCTGCTCAATTCTCTTTGTTCAGTTACAATACTAAATACTTGAAGCCTCCGTTACCACCATGGCAGAACACATGAATCTACTTGTTCATGTGAAATCATATACCGTCATGAATGTTTTTAGTCTTAGGTGCCATGGAACTTTCAAACCTTTCTTCCTTAGTGACAAGCAGAAAGGTGCTCTAAGAGCAATTAGTAACATCGCGCTGCAAACCTGACTACGACGTAGTGACGCGTCCCAACTGGCGCTGTGAGACGTTCTTGGAGAAACGGCGGCGGCGGGCGCGTTATATTCTCATAAAAGTAGCCGCGTCCCGGTGCGTGGTGCCTTCACTTAAAATCTGCTTTCGGACACTCCGCACCTTCCCGATTCCCGGGCAATCTTTTTATATGGTCCTGGCAGTTTGGGCATCTCATAACAGTCGCTTGGTAAAATTCCGTGGTGTGGGGTTGAGCGCAGCGTAAACGTACCGCCACTTTAATACAAATACCTCGGCCGTGACCCAACTGAAGGCACTTCTGACACTGCAGGAGTGTTTTTATTTGCCTACCGACAAAAATTTAGGCAGTATAACTAATCTTGAATGTATAATGTCTATACCTACTAAAAAAAAAGTTGCGAGGCTAGCACGCAACAGATTTGAATCACAAAGGGCAAGGGAACACGCTGCAGTGCGTGTTTACCTCAAATATTCCATTTCAAATGGCAGCAAGATTCACTTACTTTCCGCGATTCTCAGGGTAGCTAAACAATTAATTGCCGCTTCCAAATTTTCCTCTAGTAACCTTCGTGTGAAACTCTGTAAGGCGCGAAACTTTGGGGATAGGGGGGTGGCTAAAGCCCCTCAACGCAGTTGCACTATTCTGAACTCTCGTGGCGCTGACAAGTAAGGCTTATCTATATTCATCGTATGGTGAATGTACGACTTGTTTTTATTTTGTTGCCTTTTCCTTGAGCTCTCACTAGATTCACAATGGCTTTCGCTTGAGCGCGAATTACCCCTGTGAAGCCTCACATTGGTGCACAGAGGTCATCTATGTTTATTTAAACTGTGCAAGTCATTTGTGCGTTAGCATAATTACTTTCCTTATGCCATTTTTTGCTCGTTACAAAGGAAAGATCTCGGTTTTTTATACAGTACGCACCTGACATGAAACTCACCTTAGGTATCTTTCTCTCCCTGAACCATGCAACCAAGAAAAATGTTATGCAGCCCGAAAAATAGCACACGGCGTGGTAGAAGGGGTAGAAGTAGTAACGGTAACCAGTCCTAAACAATCTTCTGTAAGAAGAGAGTGGGAAAAATAAAAGGAAATAGCAGAAAAAATTATTTCGAACATTGAATGACGTATTCAACTAAATGAACTGCGTGTTTCAACGAAGGCATTACAAATTTATTGGCTTGTTGACTAATTATGATTAATTACCAACAATTCCTCTATCCCCAGAGTACTCCACAGATACGAAAGGCAAGGATGAATATATGCATACCAGGATTTTTCGAAACAACTGCTAGACGGCAGCGATGGAGGCAGGGAGGTGGTTTCAGTCACTGGTTGTTCTTAATATAAATGACTTGGAGTAAATGGCGTCCTGCCATGACGACACAAAGACCTTTCGTTGATGATAACTATGGAGGTGACAAGCACGATGTATGAGCAAGTCATCTTCAAGGTTCAGGGCACGTATTATAAAGCTCCTCCTACGTCGGGGCCGTCCATGATCGGCAATCACCGTTTAAACCTACAAATTAATTTAGATTTTGGGCTGCGGCAAAATGGAAATAGAAAATGAGTTATACTTACGATGGCGACTCTGTCACCCCGACGACGAAAGGTGTCATGTCGTTAACGGCCACTTGCCATGTTGCAATGGTACACCCTACCAGCGATAGCAGTGCAAATATAGCCACAGCAATCTTAGGACGACTGTAAGAAAACAAAAAGAAAAGAAACAAAACATGAAGTGCTCAACTGCTGCCTCGACAATTACGTAAATAGGAATAGTAAAAGTAACGTCTGAAAAATTGTCGGGCATGCTGCCTTCACAGCAAACGTACCTTGCGGGTAAGTTGGCTCTTAAATTAGAAATCGTGTGTCCGATAAGGGGCAGTATTTAGCAGTCAATGCCTATTCACCAATGTTCAGTTAAACCCTTCTGAAGTTCATTTACGAGACGCTGACATTACCGATCAAAGTTAGTTTGCCAGCGTCTGCTCATCAACAGAGGGCATAACGTAGCACGAAATGCAAGCGCTTGTGATGCAACCTGTAGTTTCTGTGGCTGATCGCACTTTCCTATTTCTCTAACAGTGAGAAAGAAATTCTGATGCAAAGGGGTTGCACATTATTTTGTTGTGACGTCTTTTGTATGGCAGCTATCTGAGGCATACATGTAATGCATTTCGTGTGACTGATCCTTCAAGAAGTATTTAGTCATTGCATAGATATTCGCGCCACAACTGCGTCAAATTATGGGCATGTATAAATTTGATCACACCGAGTGAATCAGCTAGGCGAAGGATAAAACGATTGTGGAAGTGGTCGATTGGTACTGCGCACAACATGAGCCGTAGAAATAGTAAATTCTCGAAATAGAACCTTAATACGGTCCCTTTTGAGTTCCGGTCAAAGTTCATCCTGCGAGAATTGCAACGATTCAAAACCATAAGTACTTCAAAAACGTCTTAGCTAGCTAACATTGCATGAATAGGACTTGTGTCTGTATCAGCTTCTTTTACCGTATTAATCTTATAGCGCTTACTTAATTTGTTTTTTTTTTTCAATACCAGCCAACGTTATTTAAGTAAGATTTACTGTTCCTTCTTTTTATTTGTTAATTGGCCACCTGTATTTTATTTTTGTCATGTCTATAATTTCGGTTCTTTTTGATTATGTATTCCTGGTTACCACTCCCCTCTGCAAGGCTGTAATAAGGTAATAAACAAATAAATAAATAAACCCCAACAAAATTTTACTTTGCCTTAATTTGTTATAGAGCATATTCAACTGAAGCAATCGTGGCAAAGCTGCAGAGCTGGTAGGTGTCGATATTCCTTAGTAACAACATTTAACTATAGCACGCTAGCAGACGAAGCGCGAATCTTATGGTTAGCGGAGGCGACACAAATTCCAGCTCATCGCCTCCGATATTCCCAGTGCACCGCGGGCGCAGCTTAACCTTGGAGGCCATGCCTCGCTGCTTATTAACGTTCTGTGTGTTGCATCATTTCTGGCGAGCACTAATAGCCGCGTTCTTTGCAGTTTCTGCATCAAAAACGTGTATTTCTTCGTGCTTTTTAGAACACTTTCACTGTACTTCAAACGCAGGGTTTCGCATGGAGGCCTGCTGTATATTTAAACTATCTCAAACTATAGGCTTTCTACACGGTCAAAAATTTTGTTGAAGTTGGCTTTTAATACCTCAAAATATAATTTTGTGTATGTAGTTTCGTGCTGCAACAGATGAAAAAAAAAACTCGAACTTGAATGCTAGATGTACTTTTATTCAGCACCAACTCGTCTTGGGTACAATTGTGCGCAAATGCGCATACAATAGCGCTATCGCGACAAAACGATGGCCAAACAAATATTAATGCACTGCGCAACGAAATTACTCACTTCTTTAGCAGCAGAAGTATCGGCAGGCTTAGAAGGAAGAATTGGAAGTCTACGGATAGGTACCACAGGTGAGCAAGTATTCGCTGCGATAGGAAAACAAATAAGTTAGTGACATGTTCTAACGGCTGTCACGTGCATACTCTTCAATACATTCAATAGCCAGTGCATTTGGAGTATTGAGTGCAATACACGGCAAGTTCACAGTGCAACCTTGTAAGCGTTACTAGATGCTCTGATATGGGGCCATGCTGTGCTACATGACCGGTTTTGGGCACTTAGATGACAGGCCTTTCACAGAGGAGATCTTGGGCCCGTGGCCGCGTGCGTCGGCTATGTGCAAGGTCACAAAGGCGCTGCTGCATTTTATAAATGCACCAGCCTGTGTGACCGCCTGTGACTCACTCAGCGATGAACGCTTGTGTGTGTAACAGTGTAAAGCGTGGACTCCTCTCTTGATTTTCCTCTTTCAATCCGCTTTCCCCCTACCCCAGTGCAGGGTAGCCAACCGGGCTACCCTAACCATCCCATAGAACCATCCTAATGACGTCATGCGTCGTGCACGTCTAGATAAAAACTGCTTGCAGATCGTTCATAAGTTTTGAAAGGTTGAAGCACACTTCTGTGCATGCAATTGATTTCATGAGTGTGCGCGCTGAAAATAAATATTGATTGAGTCAGCGTGCTGATGAGGCTGCTACTAACTGCCTCTATTAAAGTGCGCGACGGGCATATCATATACTCGCAATTGCGCTAGGAGCATACTTTGCAAAATAATATCGTTCCTAAACTGACAGGCTTCAAGTCTACAATGTACAGATGCGTCATCTAATCAGTGATCAATTTATTAGGTAATGTAACAAATTCACAACTTGTCTTGAATTTAATATGTACATGCATTGTTTCTTTTTCTGTTATTCGGAGAATTTACCGCACGTTATATGTAGTAATATTAAAAGGGACATACATAATAAAACTCATGAAGCCCTGTATGATATGAATGTACCGCAACAGTGGGTTTGCGCATTTGCAGGTTGTTTCTGCTCTCCGCATAAACCTTCACCAAAGAACAGGACATAAAGACTAATCGGAGGCCCTCACTATTGAATGAACGAGGGCCTTATACGCATTTGGCAGCCTTAATGGCGCGGGGTAGGATATGAGAGTTTCTTGGCCAGATGCTCCTAATCGTGCAGGTGTAATGTGCAGCTGCACTTAAAGGACATTGCGCATCCGCTGATTTAGCCGTGAGCGGCGCTGGTTAACACTCTCAGGGCTAACCTTGAACACTCCGCGACTTTTTAGAGGTAATAAGGCGAGCACGGGCCACAAGTTCATGCAGTATGTAGTCCCCTCCCCCCTCCCATTCTTCCGAGATAGCTTGCAGTGAGGCAGTACTGAGCTTAGGTGACCTTTTCCTCCTCTGTGGCTGCCTTCTTACGCATCATCACTCACGGATGTATACCATATCGCCTTATTAGTTCGTTTCTATCACATTGAATATTTCAAATGCAACTCGTGAGAGTTCCTTTGCGGTTAACTACTGTGTATCATAAGCAATAGAGACAGATGGGGAGCATAAGGTTAATAATCTTGCACTTCACCTGAGAGTGACGACGGAAGGAAGACGGCCGGAGAGAGCGAGAGAGTCGATTATTCTCCTCTGTGCATCGCCGAAAGGCGTCCACCGGAGAGCATTTAAGGAAACTTCGGTCGGCGCTCCCGTGATCAACTTCAAAAAGTCGACACTGTACGCATCCACAAATATTCAAGAAAGCGGACTGGAAGACGGCCACCGCAGTAGCTGAAATCATGAAGTCTGGCATGCGTATAATACAGAAGATGCGGGCTCGAGTCCCACCTGCGGCATGCTGTCTTTTCATCCGCTTTCATTTTCCTTTCTCTTAATGTTTTTACTTTTCAATTAAATGTAAAAATAATTTCCTATTTGCTTTCTCTGGCTTCATTAATTGCTTTAGGGCACATATTTCAGCCTACGAATTGCCGCAATATTCAGTATGCAAGGCGATATGGTTTAGAACGAATTCGTGCCCAGAACTATGACAGCTTAAAAATATTAATTTTCAAAGCAGCCGACGAAATGCATTGGCCTTCTAGTTACTTTTGTGCGTCAATGTGTAAAACAGCGCTTTCTTTAAAAAGTAAGTGGAACAACAGTGCATTTTACCGCAAGTGTGACGGCGCATACCTTGAAACCGGGGCCATCCTCCTAATTCGTTCCAAGTATATTGCAAACTCACTAGCTACAATTCCTAGATGGAAATTAGTGACTTTGGGTAATTAGTTCAGAAGGTAATGCAATTGAGCATCTGGATTTGTCGCAGAAGTAATGGCCACCTTATCGAGTAATTTAGCTCAAGGGTTAGAATTGTGCTATCTGCCACAGGCAACTTTGCGTCTATTTTGCGTCGTGCCAGGAAAAAAAAATTAAATAGGCAATTCGATTTTCTTTTTGCATTCCACAATCAAGTGATATCTACAATTGAAAGCCATGTTTCTCGACACCCGCCGGGGTTGTGTAGTGGCTTTGGCGCTGTGCTGCTAAGCCCGAGGACACGAAATTGCAAAAAAAAATGAAACTTCAAAAAAGTGAAATGCAACAACTCTTGAGTAACGTTTGTTCTTCCTCCTTGAATTTGATCAAGTCGCTTCAAGGTGATAATAGGCATTGATGAAGCAGGAGGCAGGTTGGAGGTAACAAACTTGGAGATATATTGCAGAGAAAATATTTACACAGTCAAATGTAGAGTTTGCAGAAGAACATTGACGACATATACAGAAGTACACAGCGCCTTACTCTTGTACTTTACCTAAGTCAGAGCCTAGGACAACTGTCCCTACATACGACCAACTGAGTCTCACTGTTCCACCACCAAGCTGTTCCGGTCCAGACTAGCGTTGCATCGTAAGGAGTCGTACTGATTTATCAGTTAAGTGATTAGAGCCAAGGCTGAAATGAATGCGTTCCATACAGCCTTTGAATACATTCTAGTAAAGAAAGAAAAAGGGGAGGTGGCAATTGCTGCCCCGCCTCGAGATTCTCCAAGCCACTGAGGCTACAATTGAATTTAAGCTGCCACCTACTGGGTTGTGCCTGACCTCTTTAGCAGCGTTGTTAGACCTTAGGCAAGCGTTTGACACCCTTCCCCATAATACATATATATATATACTATATATATATATATATATATATATATATATATATATATTATTTATTGTATTTACACAATACTGCAGGCCAGTAATTTGGCCCTAGCAGGAGGGGCTACAAAGGATAAATACGCTCTTAGCTATTCCTCGCTGCATGGGTGCCTCTAATTTCTGTCGTCACATTTCTGCGGAATTTGTCGGCAGGCCCGTTCTCATAGATTACCAGAAGGGACACGTGCGCCGGAAATTTACAAGCGCTCCATCAAGGGAGCGTTTTTGTCGAATTTTACGCAGTCACTACGCTGGCCTTTGAGAGCTTTCGACGACTGGTCTGTTCTCCCTTTGGGGCATTCATGGCACCGTGTCCGCGCAGGTCATAGACCGTGTGAAAAGTTCTGTCCATTCGGCTGTGTCCGCTATGGGTAGGAGTACCCTCCGCTAACTCCTACAGCTATCATATTGGAATGGCAGACTCACCTATGTGTGCCCAGAGACCATCGAACATATTCGGTGCCACTGTTCTTGCTTCGAGAAACAACGCAAGGCTCACCACTATGCCTTGAATAGATATTGGACGATAGAATAGAATGGACGATAGGCCATTCACAAAAGCAAAGGTCTTGGGAGCCTGGCCTCACAGCTCATCAGCCCGGAAAGCCATTGGAGCTCTTCAGTACTTGAAGGCACCAGGCTTGTGTGCCAGACTGTAGACATGCTGCACCTATAGCTTAGTGGTAGTGAATGTGCGATCAAAACTCGAGTCTTCTCTCTCACTTTCTTTCACTCCCCATCCCCCTCCCCACGTGTAGGGTAGCAAACTGAACTCCGTCTGGTTAACCTCCGTTCCTTTTCTTCCTCCCTTCTCTCTCTCTTGCCATTCTAGGTAATTTGTTTAGGCATTTAGGCCTGACAAAAGGGCGTGCGAAGTCATCGCTCCCCACCTTTTGTAACGGTCTCATCGCTCCCACATACATGAGTAGGGATCAGTATTACCTACTGATCCCTATTCATGAATTACCTCTTAATTTGAGCGCTTCCAGCACAGTAAATTACCGTGCCGAGAGAGGGCCGAGAAGTGCTTGTATACTTTAGTGCGCCACGCTGCCTATTCTGCACGTTTGAGAGATGAGTGGCTCTTCACTCCCACATACTGTGAATTGCGTGCACGGTAAAAAAACCAGGTAGCGAACATTAATCAGGTGTCCCCCACTACGGCATGCCTCATAATCATAGCGTGAGTTTTGCACGTAAACCCCCAGAATTTATTTGATTTGTGCGCTTTCGGCACAAAACTTTTTACCCTTTTCTCAGTGTCTATCTTTTGAGGCCTGTGTGTTGAAAGACAAACATTTAATTGTAATGTTTCACGTGCCAAATCCACAATATGATTCTGCGGAACGCCATATTGTAGGACTCAGGATTAATTTTGACAACCTGGAGGTCCTTAACGTGCACCCAATGTACGGTTCGCGTGAGTTTGTACATTTCGCTCCCATCGGAATGCGGCTGACGCGGCCAGGGTTGAGACCCACTACCTCGTGCTTAGCAGCGCAACGCCATAGCCCCTATGTCACCGCGTGGGGTCAAATAAAACAAAGCTTTCACTGAAAGATGCATCTTTAAGCATGACTACGGAAAAAAGGCGACGTTCGTGTGTTGCAAAGTTAGGTGCAACAAAGGTCCTTACGGTGTCAGGGCTGACGTCGAAGCAGTAGTTTTGCACTTGTAGCAGCAGAAACAGCCACTGGCTCCGGAAGTCTTCGTGCACATTTTGAAAGTAGGTTTGGGCGTTTGGTCCAGACGTAATGAGCGGTAGTAGGTATAGGCACATGAGGAAAAAGAATACCGGAACCATGGTTCTGGAAGAGTATGCTGTGTTATTGACAGAACGTCCAGCATTTATGAAAACTAAGAAAGAACAAAAAAACGTTATGCAGACTCAATGCGCTATTGGCTTCTAGCTGATGCGAAGATTTGTGCGTAAACAACGTTTCAAACTGTTTGTCCGATTGCTTTCTGTTGCGTTCCTGATAATGGGCACATACCCAGTTGCACATACCCAATAGCCCCTGAACGGGGTAGGCCAAATATAAAAAAAAATGTTTAAGTCAATACAAGAAACTATTCCATATCATAGAAAATTCCATTAAGACGTCTTGCTGTGTGCTAAATTAGTAGATGTCAATGAGGCGAGATTATATTATAAGTTTTTTGCCGTGATTTGTTGTTTTATGAGGCAGAACAGAACTGCACTTACTGGCACTACCTTGCCGGTGAAAGCTCCGTCCTACGTAAGAAACTACAGATTCTTGGAGAAGAATGATTCTCTTTAAAAACGCCACCGCTACACATGCGAGGAAGGCAAGCTTTAATGGGCCTCTCACTTAGTTTGGGCATTTCAAGCACAGATAGCACGGTGACAGTTTTGATGGATTGATCACAGCGCACACCTTCGCGGAGGAGGCCAGACAGATGCAGTGCAGATCCGAGTAATGCAGTGCAGGATCCTCCGACGGGAAATGGTTAAATTATAGCGCACGTGTTCATTAACAGGCGTTGCTTCAGTTTTTTGAAGTGCTGGACCGGTACAGGAAATCCATGAGATGCGCGACACTGAGTACTGTGATACGCAAGGGAGAACATAATGGTATTCGGTATACAGCGTACCGGTGAATATATAGATTTTTCCACCTTTCAAGATTATTCTCCGCCTTTATATTCTCCGACTTTCGCTAGACTTGCAGTGTAGCAATAGGTAAGGGGTGCATATGAGCCAATAAGTGGAGCCAACGTGCAGAATCCGCGCCTGTGCCGCTTTCTCCGAGGAACACGGAGCAGACCACATGGCGAGGAAGTTGTGCGCTTGACCGTCGGCAATAGCGTTTGCCAAGACGGATATGTACAAATAGCGCGTACGCCATGTCATTCACTCGCGTTTTACAGTTGATAATGCTGGTGGAGGTGACTTTCCTTGAGCAAATTATGCAAGTCGCACGCACTGTACGAATCGGTGTTAGCGAAGCTTTTGCGTTCACTCGCAGCGTGGGACCACGCTGAAGGTTGTGTTCACCTCAGCAACTCGTTCTTCACTTAGTCGGGCCAAGCACGTCGACGAACGCAGCGTTAAAGCAGTCCGACGCTGCAAAGGAAGATGCGTTTAACAAAAGCGTTTATGACATTAGGGCTTTTTAAATGTTTGGTGCGTAGCAGCAAAATCAGTAGCAACGGCGACCGGTCATCACGTCGAAGGTGTTTCTGAGAAGCGCAGTGCGCTTCGCGTATTTAGGCCTTGAGCGTTGGCGTTTCACTCACAATTTCTCCCAAGTAAATGTACCGCGCGCTTCTGTCTATTCTCCCGACCAGCTTTCCGAAGCACACCCATATATATATATATATATATATATATATAACCTTTATAATAGTTTCAGGTGAAGAAACTTCGTCTGACCTCGAAGAATTGTTCACTGAAGTGACGGCCACCTGAGTTTTTACAAGACCTCATAGTAGGAGACAGTTCAATTTCACAGCCTGAGTCCCCTCGCAGGTGTAATTGTCTTATACTTTGGAATCACTGATACTGTTTCGCCTTTCCGGCGAAACTGCAGACAGACAGACAATGAACTTTAAGATCCTGAGGGACTAGCCGGCGGACACTCGTTAAGCTCATGGAAGGTTAATGAGGGGTAGCTGTGTTAGATCTCCACCGGATTCAAATAAAACGCCACGTGAGTTCTCGCTCACGGCGGTGAGCAATCTCATTGGGGTTCGGGCGGCCCGGCAGCACGTTGTCGCCCATGTGAGCGGGGAACCACGTAATGTAATGCATGGGGTCCGTATTAGTTCTAGACTTTCTTTTCAGAAGCGCCGCCACCTGTCTCGGAACCATTCCCGAAGCGAAAGCCCTGACGCCCGCGCGTGAGTCAGTGCAGATACACGGTCTTTTAGAATCCTGCATCGCCAGCGCATACACCACCAGCTCTACCACGTCTGCCGTGACAGCGTCTACCGAGGCCGCAGATAGTATAGCTCGCCCTTCTCGCTGACCGCCGTGACCGCGAATTTACCGGAGCGCCCATATTGAGCTGCGTCCACAACGGTTTCCATGCCGACCGTTTTCTGTAAAATCGCCCTGGCACGAGCTGCTCGCCTGCCCGCATTGTGCTATGGGTGAATGTTTCTAGGGAAGGGACCGACGACGTAGGTCCCTCCGGAGTTCTCGTCCAGCTGAGCCGCCTCACCTTGACAGTAACGCGGCTGCAAGCCCGCCGCCTCCAAGAGGCGCCTACCCGCGCTGAAGCCCGAGAGCCTCGTGATCTGCGCCGACCGTTGCGCCTCTATTAGTTCGAGGGTGGTGTTATGAACGCTGAGCTGCATTAGCCTGTCCGTGCTCGCCGCGACCGGAATACCTAGTACCTTCTTGAGACTTTCCCGCATCACTGCAACCTCTTTTATTGCGATAGCAATTATATGGACACTCCAAAGCAGATTTCTGCCGTCGGCGTCGCCGTCGCCGTCGCCGTGAGGTTCTGTATGACGTCAATGGAGATGAAATCGTCGCCGCGCGCCGCCGAACGCTGTATGTGCGAGTGAAAGCGCGCGAGGGACGCGCGCTTTCACGGGGAGTGAACCCACGGCGGAGAACAAACGCGCGTTCTGCGCCGTGCTCCCTTAAGGGCTGCAGAAGTAGGCGTCTCTTTCCTCCATTACAATCACCATATATGTAGAGCAAACGCGCCTTCTTCCGACGCACGAAAGGCCGTGGGGGGGAGGGGGAGGGAAGAGAAGCGACGTTTAACTGCGGCACCAATTGCGTATTTATATCAGAGGCTCCGGCAACAGTCACCAACGCACGCATTTTGTGCGAACGCGGGCAAAACGCCGACGGCGTCGACAACAGTTCTGCGTGTTGCCGGTGCTGCTGCATGTCCAAGTTTATACAGCTGATAAAGCTACTATCGTTACTCCGTATAGCTCTCTACAAATTTGCTATCGCAATTGATGCTTCGCCTTTCAGGTGAAACTGCGACAACTTCTTTTTTCTTACTGTGAGTGGGAGTACCAGTATACGCGGTGCTGCGCATAGCTGCTATTGATTCGGATTTCGAGTGAATCCGGCTTGGCCTCATTTCGGTTACAGATTGAATTATACATATTTATGACCTCTGCATGAAAGTGGCGATGTTTCCGTCTCTAATAAATGTTGTAAACTTTATTATAAGATCTTTTATAGCGCAGCTCTTAGGCACCCGTTCCTGGTTTGAGCGTCGGCGTGCCTCGGCGTAACCGTGCGAACGCACTCGTGCCACTGCTTGCATGTTCGTCATCGTCTTCTTCTACAGCTGGCTCGTCAGCGTCTCTCTGCGTAACTGAGCACACGTGCTTGTGCCACTGCTCGCGCGATCCTAGTCATCTTCCACAGCTGGCTCCGATGACGCTCATCATGCCAGCGTTCCCATAAGGTGCCTCTCTCTGTGAAGGCGCCGACGGCACTGGCCCACTACCAGTCAGTGCGGTGATTTCGGTCTCGAATCGTTTGCCTCAATATATCACGAAATGAACACGCCTATACAGCTTCGCTCGAATTTCGCATTAGGAAGTATCGTAATCATCGGACAGTTCTCATAGAATATCTTCGCGACGAGTAGATTTTACATCTATAATCCTCTCACACGTTCTGTACAGTTCATGAATGTCAACGTTGTGAGTGTACTTCTTTTCATTCATGATGTCAACGTAATGTTGGTCAAAGCTTTCGACAAATTTGTTTCCATCCAAGCTGTCCACTTTCTCAAATGGATGGAAGAGCATGACGTGTTCCCGTTATAATTGAGAATGTCATCCTCCGGATAGCAGTGGTACCGAAGAATTGCCGGTTGTCTCCGCAATGCATCATTCGGTGGCCTGTAAATCGTGATGCAATCCACGAAGGTGATGTGACGAAGCCGTTCGTTCCTGTCCTCGCAGCTTTCCATGGCCGACTTATTTCACACGTCCATGCTTGCCCCGTCGAGACCCTCTTTGTCCATTTCTTAGAGTGTTTTGCGCACGCGTACGCTTTGCTCTGGCCACTGCATGTTTGCGATGACCATATTCCTGCTGTTGTTCGACATGCCCAGCTACAGGAGAAACCAAGCAGCTTCTTGAGCGGATATTTCAACGGCATTGAGCATTTTGAGATTCATCTGCCGCAGCGCCTTGCTGTACGTCATCTGGGTATCGGGTGATTCCTCAATGGTCTTCCGAATATCCTGGTGCAAGTTCGACATACCTCTCTTCGCCTTGTTGCCGTACTCCACGACATACGTGGCGCACGCGTAGACATCGGGGACAAGTTTAATGTCCATATTTGAATCGAGGACGCAGGTAATCCACGGATTGAAGAAGTTTACCTTTGTTTGAGTTTTTAGTCGTGTCATGCTTGAACATGACGCATGGTCTCGTGCACTCACCGCGGACGATGGAGATGTACTCCTATAGATCCGCGATGCCATGATTCTGCCAGCAGCTGATGAAGGTCTTCGTAGACTGTTTTCTCAAGTGCCGGGCCTTGAGTTGTGTGCGCCGAGCCGCCTCTTCGTCAGTGCTTGGAGGTGGGAGTGGCCTGATTATCATGGTGTTTTCCATTGAACAGAATGGTGCGTTGAAGCGACACTTCGTGCGGCCGTTTTTCAAGCACGCGAGGGTATGATGATGAGGCTGATAGGGCGGCCTATAGGAACGAGGGTGAGGTCCACCGATACGAGATGTTCGGTCACCTTGATGGTTTCTGGCATGTCAGGGCCGAGTCGTCCGTTTGGTGCGCCGTTCAGCCAGAGCAAGATGGGTGCGTGTGTGCTTCCCCGGTGCTGAAACTTTGTACGCTTGAACTGTTCGACAACGCAGTAGCGCGCAAATGGTGAAATGTTCTTGTTGTGGAGAATAGACATTATCACACTCACGATATATTCGAAGTAGACACCGCACGTGTTGGGATCGTCGCTGACGAGTTGGCTGCGTTCGCAAAGCGTCAACCTCTGCACGGGTGTCAATGCTTCTTAGGGATTTATCTTGAGTTTTTGCAGTACAGCGAGAAGGCCTTCCCAATGCACCTCGGACGCGGAGAGTGTCAAGAAGCCAGCGCCTGCCTCTGTGCACTACGTGCGGCATTTTTGTGTTCCCTTGCTGCGTCTTCTGAGGCTTGGTTCCGTTGGCGAGCACGTTTCACAGCTGCCGCTGATGTAGACGCTTCGGAGTGCATCCTAGTAGACACAGCAACGATGAAATCTGAAGAGCAAGTGAGATGCGCGAGGCACACGTGACGTGTGCAATGACGCATGCACTAGGCACACCTCATTTTATACAGTCATCATTTGGCGTCGAGAGTGCATCACAGTAGGCACGCACCGATGAAATCCGAAGAGCAAATGACATGTGGGAGGCAGTGATGTGAGTATGCAATGACGCACGCATTAGGCACAACTTTAGTCAGCCATGACCATGCAGCCACCGTGAAGTCGGGGGAGCGTGCTCGTCTCGCACCCTGAAGACCCGGTTTCTAATCCTACCGAGACCGAAGTGTGCCGTATTTTGTTTTTAATTCCGTTAAATTATTTTGTTTACAGAAACCTGCCTGACAAACTTGACGTCAATCCGGGCATTTTTACGTGTCTTTACTGTTCGCGCCGTCGGCCATTTTTGCTACCAGATTTCTATCACGTTGTCGAAGACAACGCCGTGTATTCGCGTAATGGGGCATATAATGCTTTCGCATTATATCATACGCCAAGAGGCTGCGTGTCGGGGTTGCACTTACGCCGACGGTGACCACCTTAGTCCGCAACAACACCACAGGCCGTAAGATTCTTGTTGTTCCTTTTGCCAAACACTTTTTAGAATGTGAATGTAACGCGTTTGCTGTGGAGTTATCATGGACTTCTAGCCCGTATTCGCTACCTCCATGCGACAGGCCGTTGCCCAGATGCCCTCGCCTCATAGAACACTGGATCCACGAATTTTACTGCCATTCCCTATGAGACTACCTGCAAGAAACAAACCTGTATGCGTATTTGTAACCATACATTTATTATGGCTAAAGACAAGTTTTCGAAGTAAAACTAAAATTAGGACTGTTGGATTTCAGAACTAGGGTAGGTTCCGGCAAACGTTGCTGCTTCTGGGTGCCATAGGGACAGTGAAAGTAGTCACAAATAGGTTTACAAGTTTACGGGATTGAAATGTGCTTTAGTGCGTGGTCGCCGATCTGCATAGCTTGAGCTACTATCCCGGTCACATCATTGCTTGCTATTATGGAAGGCCCTGCTGTATTATCAGCCATACGCTTTCTGTGGTGGTGCAACCTAGAGCGCTCCGTTGAATTCTTTGCCGTCGATGCAGCCTTCGCTCCTGACGGAGGCATACAGGGTTGTGACACACGTCACTGAAGCATAAAGTTTATCCACGAGAAGCTTACGTATGTGGGATGCGCTAAGGATTCATTACACAAAAAATTAAGCCAGTTCCACGCTTGTGAAATCTGATGAAACAGGGAAGCTCTGCAAGCGTGCGTATATAGCATAGTGTAGCATTCTACAGGGAGGTGGAGAAGGCAGCTCGATTCTTTCAGCAGCGTTTTTCTCAAGAGTACCTAAAAAATCTAAAACGGAAGAGCCTATACTGGAACACTATAGATATGCTATTCCCACCACCACTATATCGGTCTCGATATGCAAGCCAGCTGGAGTCTGACGTTTTTAAGCGTCTTCCAAAATATCCTGTAAAAACAGCGATTAAGTGTTAAGTTACATGTCGAAGTTTTACCCGTCAAAACATGGTTAAGTAATAAGGTTTTTTTTGTGCCGTGGACAACGGACTGCGCGCTCTGCCCATATCCAGAATCGTTGCAACACGTCTTTTTGCTTTGTACAAATGCAGCACACTTTTGGCACAACATACGAATTGTGTTTAATGTACAGATATACCCGAATTGGGAAGACGTAAAGTTTTTGAGAGTTAAACACAATAAAAATGACAGCTGTGTGGAAACCCTGATATTACTAGGTTTGTATGCAATTTGGAGATCACGAACTGACTACATGCTAGCTCTAGAAAACGCGAAACCGGCGTGGACCCACTTTTGTGATGCTTTTACATACACAAGTTCGCTGCTTGACGGCGAGGAAGAGTTTATCAAGACATGGCAGGTGTGGCAGAAGCGCCTGCAGCAAAGACTGATCTTTATGTAGATGTGTGATTCCCTCTCTCTGTGTTTATGAAACCTGTGAAAAAAACGCTTCAGTGCTGGATACTTGCTATGTTGGATTAAGAATAAAGTGAAAGGCCGGGGGAAAAAAAGTGGGTATATAGCATAGTGGTTAGCGACTGGCCTTCGGACCGTGAGTACCCGGGTTCAAATCCCGCCTCGCCAAGAAAAATGATATCGTTATTTCTTCTTTCTGTCTCTTCCTTTTTCTCTTTTTTAGTTTTCTCTCTCTCTCGCTCTCAATTTCTATTTATCTCGCTCATAGCAACTTGTGTTACAATCATCGGTACAATACAACCATATGGTTTCGATAAATGCATGTTCAGCAAGCGTAGTGTATTTTGTTTCTAAAGAGAAAGCTTCCTTTTTCTGATCTTATTTATAAAGTCGACTCCCAAGGCCGCTTCATAAGCTGTGATTTTCAGTTGCACGGTGTATTGTGGCGTGTACTTAATGTTCATGCTTTCAATGATGAAGCTAATTGAATTAAGTCTTTTGGAGCTATGGCTCACGTGCTAGATTGCGATCGCTCTGTCGTTCCCATGGGAGACTGAAATTGTGTATGGAATCCATTGGACCTTGCTCAGTCAGTTAGTAGGGGGATAGGAGTGCTGAAGCTGAAGTACTAACATGCATCACTGATAACGCGCTGGTCTTATTGATACCTGGTCTTGTGCTAGGAGTTCGTACTCCTACCAAAATTTCCAAGGCTGTTCCCATGCTCGTCTGGATCGCATATATGTTTCTTCAGCCCTCCTAAATGGCCCGATTTCATGTGAAGTGCAGCCTATTTCATTCTGTGATCAATGCATGGTGATTGCCCGGTTTGGTGATAATGGTCGCACTATTTTCAAACCGAAGTGGAAACTATGGAAGCTTAATGTAAGCCTAATTAGCGATAAAGACTTCATATCTCGAGTACGTTCATTGCTAACATCTTGCGTTTCTAACAATTTAGACTTATTTGTAACTTGGGAAATGTTGAAACTGGGAATTCGAGACATAGCAATCGAAATTAACTCAATGAGGTCGTACGGCAAAAAGTGCGAAGAAAAAAATGTTGCGGGAAAGTCTTTATAACCTTCATGAGTTGGAATCAGAAAGTCCTACCTGGCACCTATATAAACGAAATCACCCTTGTTAAAAGCTATTTTCAAAAACACGATGCTGAACGCTATATAGGTGCTCGCATTCGCTCACCAACAACCCGTGCCTTGCACTCAGAAGAGCCAATGCGCCAGGCACTATTTGATGAGCGTCGACGTGCAAATTCCAAGCGTATCACAGATAAATATTCTAATGGCGTGCTTGTCACAAACACGGAAGATATTATCAAGGAATTTGAAAGATATCATACAAAGCTGTTCAGCTCAACTCACACGCCAAATCCGGATGTTCTGACACATTTCGTCTTACTAGTTAACCCTCTCTCTGAGGATGATGGTTCTGTTATTAGAGGACCATTTACCCAACAAGAAATAGAATTTGCCATTTATCAGTTACCGCTCTCCAAAACACCGCGTCCTGATGGAATCCATGGAGAGTTTTATAAAGCCTTTATATTTATATTAAACCCATTTTGCTCAATATATTTACACCCGGTTGGGTGTCAATCTCTTATTATAAAGTATCTCTTCGTTAGTTAGCTTATTCCTAATTACTTGCTCCATCCCATCCTTGTGTTTGATCTTTTTTTGCCTTGTGTTTTCCACTGCTCATTACCGTACTTCATTATAAGTGAACAAAATGACAAAATATTTTTTGTGCACTCTGTACTTGTAACGTAGTTGGTTGTTTGTTAAATAGCATTCGCTCCATTATATGTCATTTCAATAGTGTTCCCCCCTCCTTATGTAATGCCCTGTTAAGGGTCTTTAAGAGTTAATAAATGATGATAATGATAGTTTAATGAAGATTGCATACCACGATCGTTTATCAAAAGTGATATTATCTTAATCCCTAAAAGTAGTGGCAAAAAATTGCGGTCTGTAGAATGCTATACACCCATTACAATGACGAATGTAGACTACAATATGTATGCAAAAGTCTTATCTAATCGACTCAAGTATGCAATGACATTACTTATTGGACTTCACCAGACTAGTGGATTAAAAGGCCGTTCCATACAAACTAGCGCACATTTTTTTTCCGAACAGCTCTTTAGTGTTGCTCGTCCCGCTGTGACCAATTTGCATTGCTTCAGATCGATTTATCAGAAGCATTTGACCGAGTGAACCACACGTTCCTTTTCAAACTTTCGGAATACGTTCATGTTGGCTGCGTTATTTACAAAGGTGTTCGCATGTGCTACACCAACTGTTCTACAAGTATCATTGTTAATCGTAATCTGTCCGAGTCGGTGTCTATTCTTTCCTCTGTAAAGCAGGGTTGTTCATTATCACGACTTCTATTTTCCCTTTATTTAGAGCCATTGTGCATAAGCATTCTAACGTGCAGTAACATTCATGGCTTTCAAAATTCGGGCAATGAACTCAAGGTATTGGCTTACGTAGATGATTATGCCTTTTTCTGCTCAGACAAACCGAGCATTGATAAAGTTTTATCATTGACTGAAAATTGTAGTATGGCTTCTAGTGCCCAGATAAATTGGTCAAAGAATTCAGGTCTTTGGTTTGGTTTATGGGGATGTACACTGGGGGGACTCAATATGCTAGTATAGAATGGACAACCATGCCACCTAAATAACTTGGTGTTCCTTTTGATGCATATAAGTTTAGAGCACATTTATGGTTGAAACGTGTAACGGCACTCCGACACCATGCAGATCCCTTTACTCCACACCGCTTTTCTATATTTGGCTTGTAACTTGTACATGGCTACAAAAATATTTTATGCACTGCTGATAATTCATTGTGCCCAGACTTATTTATATTCAACGATTTCATAGAATATTCGCTACTTTTGTGTGGTCTTGCATACCTTTGAGTCTATGAGACGAGATATCTTCAGACGCGTATGTGCTGGTGGACTTGGTCTGGTGCATCTATTTGTGCGACAGTTTGTTTGGCGTTTCTTCTTTTTTTGAGATACTTCACACCCAATATCACGGTAATTCATACAAGTTAACTTAGTCGATGCTCTTCCTATGACTTCTACCATCATCCTTTAGTGTTTCCTTCACTTAGTACCCACGTATGAACCAATTTCATTGGCTTTAGAGTGTTAATCTTTTTTCGCTGTCATTTTCATTTTTGCTTTGTCATGCTCATGACTATGACTTCCAATATCCTTTAGTGTTCCATTCTCTTAGTACACACGTCAGAACCCATTTCAGTGACTTTTGAGTTAATCTTTTTTTGCTGAGTCATTGTCATTTTTGCTTAGTCATGCTCATGACTATGACTTCCACCATCCTTTAGTGTTCCATTCACTTAGTACACACGTCAGAACCCATTTCAGTGGCTTTTGAGTGTTAATCCTTTTTCGCTGAGTCATTGTCATTTATGCTTAGTCATGCTCCTGACTATGACTTCCACCATCCTTTAGTGTTTCTTTCACTTAGTACCCACGTCCGAACCTATTTCACTGGTCTGTGAGTGTTAATTTTTTCTTGCTGAGTCATTGTCATTTTTGATGAGTCATGCTCATGACTATGGCTTCTACCATCATGCTTTAGAGTTTCCTTCACTTAGTACCCACGTCCGAACCCATTCCAGTGGTTTTTTGAGTATTAATGTTTTTTCGCTGGGTCATTGTGATTTTAGGCGGCTGTTTCATGACCTACATGATACGCATGTCATGACATTCATATCATGACCTATCATTTATGTTCTTCATACACTGTTGCCATACTGTGCCAATTTTAGTACCTACCAAGTTAATGAAACGACCATGAGAGCACCAAGACGTAGGGAGATAGATAGATAGATACTGTCAAAGTGAGAAATGTTTGCCAAGAAATGCTTCGCATTTAAAAATCGAACAGAACACTACATGTCTATACATACAGCACCAAAATCCTCCAACTTAACTGCAGAATGACCCTAAATCCTTTAATCAAAAAAAGATGGCTGACTAATGGAGTAGTGCCCACGTCCGAACCCATTTGAGTGCTTTTTGAGTGTTAATATTTTTCGCTGGGTCATTGTCATGACCTACATGACACGCATGTCATGACAATTATATAATGACCTATCACTTATGTTCGTCATACACTCCTGTGATACTATGCCAATTTTGGTACCTACCAAGTTCACGAAACGACCATGAGAGCACCAAGGCGTAGGCAGCTGTTTCATGACCTACATGACACGCATGTCATGACAATAATGTCATGACATACTATTAAATGCAAAGCATTTCTTGGCGAACATTTGCTACTTTGACAGTGTCTATCTATCTATCTATCTATCTATCTATCTATCTATCTATCTATCTATCTAGCCGCCTACGCCTATATATAAATATATATACAGGGTGTTCCAGCTATCACGCAGCAGGATTTAAAAAAGGATGAACGGTGTTACGCGAAGCCAACCTAGTGCGTATTGTTTCAAGTACAGTGTAGTAGCCGCCACTAATTTTTTCGTTACTGAGGTTTAATTAATTAATTGTAAATAATTATCTAACTCCAGAAGTATTGTCCTAATGATCAAAGTGTCAATGAGAAAGTTGTAGAGCAACATGACAAACTCCTTATACGACTTTCTGTTGCTCAATAGGTGCTACATAAATGTGTTTTTCCGAGTGTGAAAGAAGCCCGCGAATACACGCACAATGGCCGCACAACTGGCTGCTCGAGGCACTTTGGGTGTATTCGCGGGCTTTCATGCTCGGAAAAACACTTTTATATAGCACGTATTGAGCAACGGAAATCTGCATCGGGAGTTTGTCATGTTGCTCTACAAATTTCTCATTGACACTTTGATAATTAAGACAGTACTTCTCGAGTTAGATAATTAATTGCAAATAATTATTAAATCTCAATAAGGAAAAAAATACTGACGTTTACTACACTGTACTGGAAACAATACGCACTAGGTTTGCTTCGCGTAACGCCGTTCCTCTTTTTTTAAATCGTGCTGCGTGATAGCTGGGACACCCAGTATAAAACTTGGCTTCATTGCCTGTTGACTTTTAATGGTCGTGATAACATATATTCTAAGAGTTGTATAAGTTTTGAGGCTTGCAACCAAAACGCAAAACTGCTGTGGATGGCAGAATTTGCGCTACAATTATTGAAATTGATTACCAATTGAATGTATTTATCATCTGACGGCTCATGAAGCCGGTCAGTGGTAAAGGGTTGTCCACTTAGTTGGAATTCGGATACTACCACCTTTTCAAAACAGCCAACGAAATGCATTGTTGTTGCAGTCAGTATGTTTCAGCACGGCGCACAAATGCACGAAAAACATTAACTGGATCAGGAATGCATTTTATGGCGCATTATGAATCCGTATTTCTGAATGATGGTGCCACGCATAGGTTTCTAGCCAAACGTTATGCTTTGAGTATTGGCCAACTTTAGCTTTGCAATTATAACATGCCCTCTGAAGTCACCAATTGAAGAGTTATTTACAGAAAATGTTTAATTATTAATCGTATTGGTGATTATCGAGCAAATTCTCATGCCGCAGCTGCTATAAATTTCAGAAGAGGGAAACTTTTATGTTTGCTAGTGAAGTAATAGTTTAATAGTTATAGTACAATGAGCCTGTAATAGTGTCCAGTCAGCAGCAATTAACTTTGAATTGAAGGGTATGCAAATGCGTGTCACAGAAAAAAGAAATGAACAGGCTGCCGTACAGCTCTGTGTTTCTATCTATACACGCACACTTCCTTCTATGGCAAACTTACCTGATCAATCTTCGAATTACAGCAAACAGGAATATGACGATTGCAGTCCTTTTTTGCTTGCATACTACTGCAGCTAGAAGAAATCCACTGCAGGAAGGAACGGGGTTTGGTGGGTGCGGGGTATAAAGATAATAAAACCCAGCACAGTTCTCAGTTAGATCATGTCAAGCTAAATTTTGATATTTGTCTAATCAAGACACTTTAGGTTTATTGATGGCGTATTCGTGTGAGCATATCATTCTCGGCTATAGCGGATTGCCCAAATGAGCAGCATTGCAAGTTCGACAATAGGCAGCAAGAATCGTGAATTTCATCCAAGGAATCTGCTTGAAAATTCGGCGTGCTCGAATTAAAACTGCACTTGATACATTATATTACGATACAGTATTTTAAAGATGCCCGAATTTGTGAGAAAAGCTGGGAAAAAACGGGCCAAATGCTGCTGCCATCAGTCACCATCTTTTAAATCAGCATTACATTGGCGGACACTGCACTTTCGATAAGGATTGATGATAGCTTTGTGTCTGTAGTTGCTACTTTCACTAATGGTACATTCGGGTGGTCAATCTGGTATTCCGATTCTCAATGCCAGATGTTCCAGATATGAATAACAGGAAGCACGCACCACCCGAACGGCGGGTCATTTTCCGGAGCAGTGAAAGGGAAGCAAGCGAGGGCCGAGAACTTTCAGTGACGCCCGACCGAATGCCATCGTTGTCGCTTCGCTATCATCGATGTGAGACACACAAAGCACGACAGCATGAAGTTTAAACTCAATAACGAGACCGCCTAAACGGCCAAGCCGACACGCCCAAAAGCGTGCCGTCCCAAGCTGCATCACACTGTCGTGACGGGCAAATTGCCGAATTTCGCGATTGCTCCGACGTCGTCGATGGGAGCATTCCGATCGGGGTGCTCGAAATCGAATTTCAGCAGTCTGAATGAACCGACCGAATGTAGTCGGAGCGCCCTTTTTCGACCAATCAAAGAAGATGACTCTGGGGCGTTCAGAAACAACCAAAAGTTGCAAGTGTCGTTATAGGCTTTCGTTTATAGGGAATGTACCTGTTGAGGTCTCCAAAAAATGTGATAATGCGACAAACTTATGAAGGTTCGGTTTTACATGAAACCCCCGTTACAGAAATTTCAAGTAGCCATATGTGTTTTATATAAGGCCACATATGAACATATCAAATCTGATATAGTGTAACGTATCAAGATATCAAAGTGCATCTGAACTCAGATATAGCCAACGCACCACTTATACTGCACTGTTGTGGTCCGAGTCAAGCGATTGGTGGTTCGGACTCAGGAGTCACTCAGAGGGTCGCTTGCCTACGCCACCGGGTAGCCTAAAACATGGTGACTGGCCTGCACTATACCGGGGCGTCGCACTAAGCTGGCTAAGCGGAACCACACCGTCGTCCCACATCTATCGCCGAGAGTTGCCTGTATGTGAGGAGATGATGTCGGGACTGAACACCTAGGCTTCCGGCAACCTGACAGCAGGTAAACCTCAGGTCGGATATTCCCCCGGTGGAGGAGTCTGTTGCGTCCCAAAATGGCAATTGGGATTCTTTGGGTGCTACTCACGAGGCAGCCCCTTCAGCTCCCGCCGGGACGGCGACGGGGTCTGACGCCGATTTTTACAGCAACCGTGGAAGTGGTAACGACTGTGAATTCCAGTCTCATGATCCTGACGAGCTGACCGTCACGGACAGCAATGAGCCAGTGTCGACGACTTCCATGGATACAGCGTGGACCCGTTTCCAGATTGCCTCGTCATTGCTTCGTAGATGGGTTTCAAGGTTGGACATCAGAGGCGGAGTCCAGGAAGGTGGTGCGACTATGGGTGGGATATTGCAAATAGTTCGACCATGATGATCGGACGAGACGCAGTCATCAAATCCCCTCGTTTAGTTAACCAGGGAAAAGAACTGTTTTAAAAGCGGATATCTTTGCTGCAGTGTGGGTGTTGGTGTAGCGTGCTCAGACATGTAGTGAGCTCAGATGATATGGACTGTGCTCCCATATATGGAAACAGTTGTGTAAATATGTAAAAAAAAAACACCAGTTTCTTATTTCTTTGAACCTCCCCATCTCATCTCCTCACCAACAAGCAACTCTCGGCGACAGATACGGACGACGGCATGGGTTGGCTTAGCCAGCTTAGTACGACGCCCTGATATAGCACAGGCCAGCTACCTTGTTTTAGGCACCCCGGCGGCGCAGGCAAGTGACCCTCATAGCGACGCCTCCGTCGGAACCACTAACCTTAGACACGGATCTCAACCGCACCATACATGGTCCTCTATAGTTCCTTTTATGTCGCGTTTTTTATGTTCAGTGTTTCTGATATGATTTATAAAGTTCCAAATATGGCTATATACCCAGATACGACACCTTATATTCCTTATCCCTTATTTTAACTACGCCTTATATCAGCAAAACGAGAACAATGTGAGAGCAGGAACCAACGCTTCGACAAGTCGACTTGTCTTCTTCAACGTTTCGACAAGTCCACTTGTCGAAAGGCTGGCTCTTGCTCTTACCTTGTTCTCGTTTTGCTCATCATCTTGAATTTCCAACTCCCGCATTCCCCGTGTTTTCCCTGGGCCTTATATGACTTTTAAGGTCTCAAATCTGTCAACATATTGTAGCTAAGAAATTATGCCACGGGCCTCTTTTTTTTTCTTTTTGTGACTGTCGGATCTCCTTCGATGTGAGGGAGCCGGGCAAATAGCGGTGTCAGAGAAACACGGAAACGAGTGGCGCGGGCGACTGGAGCCTTTGCGCGGGAATGATCGCGGCGGCGCCTTGGGCATGTTCTCTCGCCTGGCCGACGCAGTCATCCCTGACAGTCTTTTTTCGTGCCCGCCGCCCAAGGATTGTTCTACACGCGGCCGACCTTGAGGGATTCCGAAACGGGTGGGGACGAGTGCGTGTACGTGTCGCGGTCGTTTCACGCTCGGCTCTGCCCATCCCTAATGATTACTTTTGTTTCCTGCGTTTATACGAGACAATGTCTGGTCGCATAAATTCAGGCGCCTGTTTGATCGCTTTGGCTTGCCTGATTTGTCTGAGCAGCGCCTCCTCTATTTTTTTCAATGCCAGTGCAATCGCTCGCTCTGCAATGAGAGCGTTGGTGCGTCTTAGTTCAGTGAGTTGCCGTGATATGACGCCACCCAGAGGGTACGACTGCTTGCGTCGCGCATGCGTCTGAGCCACTGAGCGTGCGCCGCTAACCGTTCCGGAGGAGATTCGGTAGACTCTTCACGCGTGTGAGGATTACTTCCTGCGACTTCCGTAGTGAGGCGCCTCCCAGAGGGTACTCTCCACCCCATCTGTAAAGCAGACGCGAACGCAATCGGAATCGGAACGGTTCATCGGGGGCAATCGGAAAGAGTGATGAACGGTTGGATCGGCCGCATCTGGCTTGCATTGAAAAAAATTGAGGAGGTGCTAGTTTGAGTAGGCGATTGGTGGGGAGGCCTGTGCCTCCCAACGGTTCACGTGTACCTTGTATGCTGAAAAAAAAAAAACAATTTAAGGAAGAGGTCGAACTCTTTTCGGAGGAGCAAGGAGACACAAGCCCACAACGCCACTTCACCACGGCAAACCAGGAAAGTTAGGTAGGCCGCCGACGACCGCTATGGCATCGATTTGTATGTAATATGTGTACAGCGTAACGTTAAACTAATACCAAGTTAATAAACCTAGTTTTTCGAATGGTACTTCTGGTTGTCGTTGTACCTGCCGATGTGCACTTGCCTCTGCTGGATTTCATCCCCCTTCTTCGTCGTCTCCCTGGTGAGCTGATGCATCCGAATGTTAACAGCTGCATCACTTCGCTACAATATATCCATATATTACTCCTTATAAAGTGCATTCCTCATATGCTGTGCTACGTATATAATATATGAACGAGAAGAAAGGCAACCGAGGGGCCCGATCAGTATTAATCATAACATAAGAAGCCAACAACATAGGACAGCATAGGGCAAATTGTACTTACTAATTGAATTAAAGAAATGATCAACTAATGAAAATGAAAATGGATGAAAAAAAGTTGCAGTGGCTTAGCTCGGCTATGCCAGGATATACGTAGCGTTAGCAAAGGTTCAGCTGATTATTCTTAGCTTTCCTGGTTGTCTCCTACGCTCAACCGCTAATTGCCAGGCAACTACTTCGGGATCCGATGAGTCAAGCTTCTCCGTTCTTCTGCGCTGTTGAGCAGCATTTGCGTTCTCCTTCTCCATGGCTATACCACACTGGCAAACGCCAGTCAGAAGCGCAGCGGCTCCAGCGCAGTGTCAGACGGCGACTGCACAGCGAGCGCGCGCCGGCGCGTCTACCACGGCTACGACGTCACTCCTCTGGAATGCGCAGACCGGCGGCGGTGAGTCGCGCGCGGCGGCGGCGGAGTGCGCGAGAGGTGCCGGCTCCGGTGGCTCCGGTGCGCAAGCCGTGTGACATCACTGATCCTTGCGCATGCGCAGCACGGCTCTTGATGTGCCGCGCGAAACGGGCTTGGCTAGGCCAGTGTAGCTAACGCTACAAAAACAACTGTCCGCAGGTGCGGAACGATCCCACGTCTTCGCATTACACGTGAGATGCTCTTACCATTGAGCTACCGTGGAGCCGTTTTCCCAACCAGTTTCTGGGGTATTTATGTTTTACAACTAGAACTAACGCCGGGCGTGTTAGCCAGCGCCACCACTCACAAACCATGGCGGCGGATGTAGAACATCCTTTCTTCCGCAGACGTCCCGAGCACGTGATCTTTTTGGGGGATGGCAATTGGTCAATAAACCCACATATTCTACCTGAAGGCATCTATGTTGCCGGATTAGAGCCTTCGTTATATAATGAACGAGATGAAAGAGAACCGAGGGGCCCAATTATTATTAATCATATCATTACTTGCTTCTTTTGTCGCCGTTTCGCCCGAAAGGCGAAGCATTGATTGCGATAGCAAATCGTTAGACAGCTATACGGAGTAAGATTAGTATTGTTGATTATTTGTATAAACTTCTGTAAACATTATCTTACTAATTAAATTAACAACCAGAGCGGTAGTCACCCCCCAAACATGTAAACATGAAAACATCTTACTCGATGACCGCGGACACGCGCTGTCAGAACGCTGGCATGATGAAAAGCGGCTGCAGTAGCTAGCGCTTTCCCCTTGCTGCTGTCTCTCGCTTCAACGCGAACCACGCGCGCGAGAACACAGCGCATGCGAAGCTATCAGGTATCGCGGGGCGGCTAACCATCGAATCTACCGCAGATAGCCAACAAGAAAGGACGCGCGCGGCCGCTTTAGAGCGCGCCAAGGGCATTCGCGGCTTTGGACTGCAGGAGGGGTGCAAACTAAATCCGTATATAAGTACCGCCATCCTTTGATCAACGCCGCTTCTCTCTCTCCTGTATCTCTGATTGGACGATGATAGCGCGCGCTTTCACTTCTTTATATTTTTTTTTTCCGCCTCAGAGCCATGTTGAAAGTCCTCTGCGCAGCCGCAGTCGCCGGCGGCCGCAGCGGCGCGCGCCCGGCTTGAAAGCTTCAACGTGGACTTTCTAGGGGCGCCACCGTCGAATTGCTTTCGCAAGCAAAAGTATAGAAAAAACCAAGCGCTTTTGGAGAGGAGACTGCGGAGGAAAGAGTAGATGGCGGTACTTTCTTATATAGATACTTTAGTGCAAACCAGGAAACAGCGGTTAAGAAAAAGGTCAAGGAAACAGATAGGGGTATGCGGAAAACGGGGATGCAGACGAAATCAGCACTGGGAACACACAGAACTTTCAAGCAGAAATTGCCAAAGAAAATATCTGTGATTATTCTAAGGGAAGCTCTTGTTGTTTGAAGCCAGGACGGGAAGTATTGCGGACTCAGATGTACCGAGCCAAGTACCAAGGTATAGACAAGTTGTGCGGTGCGGGTGAGAAGAGGAGGAAACGGCTGAACACCTCATACTTTTATTGCGATAGCCATTATATGGACACTTCCACCGGATTTCTGCCGTCGGCGTCGCCGTCGCCGTCGTCGTCACCTTCGCCGTGAGGTACCGTATAGATAAAATCTTCGCCGCGCGCCGTATGCCCGAGCGGAAGCGTGCGGGACGCACGCTGTCACGGAGAGCGAACGCACTCAATCTTGCACGCGCAAGCAAGGAAGCGGGAAGCGAGCGCCGGAGGGAGCGGGGGGGGGGGGGGGGGGCGCATTTCTACTCTGCCAACAACCGCGCTCGTCACTCGCTCGCACCGTCTCTTATCTCCACACGGCTCTGACCTTTATGCGCCGTGCATTCGCCGCTCAGTTTCCGTTGCAGCGATAGACCGCACGTACCTTCGCCCGCTGCGGCGTATATGCGCTTACTGCCAGCGTTTTGACAGTCGTTGTCTGCAGTCATTCAGTGGGATCTATTCATGTTTGTTTGTGCGCGCTCACACCACAGTTAGTAATAGTCGGGCCACATTTTCCAACGCACGCTACACATGCAATGCTGCCGGGTCGGCAGTGCAGCGCTACAGGTGTGTCCCTTCGCACGCGCTGCCCACGGGCAGCGCTTCTCATCAACACCACCGTTTCACCGCGCCTTCTCGTGGTCATCGAGTCTCTCTTCATGTCGGTCTACTTACGCCGCAGCACACCTGGTTACTTAATGAGCTCATGTTTACTACAATTCATATTGCTACCAAAGCCGCTCACCTTACTTCGTATGACATTGCTGTGTTGCTATCGCATTTATTGCTTCGCCCTTAGGGCGAACTGTGACATTTTTCTGTCAAGGGCTTAACCCTACAGTGCAAAGCAACGAGGCTGATTTTTCAGGCATTGGGGTTTAGGGACAGTGAAGGCAAATAGACTTAAGCGGGTAGAAATAACCAAACTGAAGTTATCTGATGGTGGCTAAAACAAGGCAGGGGTGAAATTTCACCCACCACAAAGTACCAATATGTTAATAATCATGGCTAGGTGGCGTATGCACCGCACAGACGATATAAAGGGTTCGCTCATCAATCCATCCACCAACTAGAGTAGAAGCGGAGATGTGCGCTACCATGCCCCATTCCACCCCTCCCCCCTCCTCCTATCGCCCGCAGCGCCGTGCACGTCTCCTCGCTCC